>NC_031976.2:5251913-5551913 GCF_001858045.2 Oreochromis niloticus | reverse complement strand
TTAAATAATGCTGTATAAAGAGATGGTGCAGCCAATCTTACCAACTAGGTGGTAATATGTGATTTCTCTGTGATGTGCAAATGCAAGGAAATAGGAATTTGTGACATTAAAAAAAATCTATTTGCCCACTATAAACAGCTAGCTTCCCCCCTTCATGAAAAATACCCGTGTAACCATGCTGCTTAAGGACTTCAGCATTCAACTGTACATTGTTTACAACACGAATAGCCATAAAATCTATGTAGTTTTCTCACCTTGAGCAGATGGTTGTGAATGATTTGCTTCAGCTCGGAAGCTTTTTCTGGAGGCAGCGACATTATTGCTATTATTTGTGCTTTTTAGGCTAAGCTAGCTAGCCAGGCTTATACATGGGTACTGGTAGAAACAATAAATAACGCCGTTGAGTTATAATGAAACTTTGTGTGCATTCGCCATTTTTCGCAGAAATGTTCTTTTCTGACAGCAACAACTGCCAGTTCAAACAGTGGCGGAAAAGCGAGCGGGAAGGTTTCTCCGCTGATGCCCGACACCATACTCCGGAAAAAAAATCAATACCTCGACAATTTTGCTCTAAAGTTACAGGATTTATAAGAATCACCATATAAACCACGATATACGTATTTTTGGTGGTGCATTTATTGTAGTTTTATTTCATTTTTGCTCACCAAATATTCCCCATTTTATTCAGGGATATTTTTACGTACCCCAATCGCGTCACGAATTGCGACGACATGTGAAAGACCCTTGAATTGTAGTTTAAATTATAGCCACTGTTTTTATGTTTATTTTTTATATGTGGAGGCGTTTTCATACTAAGGCAAGACATAAATGGATCAAATTACGCATATCCTGCCTATCGACAAAGGAATAAAAATTTAAACGTAACTTTCTAAGCTTTAATGACTCGTACGTATTATAAGTACTTATAATTATGCCAGTAGGGGGCAAGATTTGTGTCAAATATCAGTCAAGTGTTTTAAGAAAAAGACACTTATGGTGAATATGGTTGCATTATAACTGACCTATTGTTTAAATTCTGTTAATGAGTAGAGAGTGTCGTCATTCGGGGAGGGGCGGGGTTCAATGGATGAAGAATGGTGAGGAAAACAGATGTTACAAAGAGGTGGTGGGTCGGTAAAGTCTTAAGTTGTATGTGAGACCAAATACTAATGGATGAGAAAGGGACAGATTGGCTAGGCAGAGAGATCGAGCTGGAAAGCACGTGTAGCAGGTTAGAGTGATTCAGGACAGATATAGCTATGAAGTGAAGAAATGGAGTTGAGAAGACTGAAGGAGTACTTTGAGGAGCTGATGAATGAAGAAAATAAGAGAGAGAGGAGGATGGATGGAGGACAGTTAGTGAATCAGGAAGAGCCAAGGATTAGTAAGGAGGAAGGGAGGGCAGCTACAATGGGATCCAGAGTGGAAAGGCAGCTGGTCCAGACACCATACCTGTAGAGGTATGGAGATGTCTAGGAGAGAGGACAGTGGACTTTTTAACCAGATTGTTTAACACAACCGTGGAAAGTGAGAGATGCCTGAGGTATGGGGAAGAACAAAGGTAATGTGCAGAGCTGTAGTAACTACAGAGGGATAAAGCTGATGGGTCAGCCCATAAAGATATGTGAAAGAGTTGAAGCTAAATTAATATAGGTTATGATCATTGAGCATCAGTATGGCCTCATGCAGAGAAAGAACACTACAGATGTGATGTTATATTTAAGAGTAATCATTGAGAAGTATAGAGGTCAGAAGGTGCTTCACTGTGCCATTGTGGATCTAGAGAAAGCGCCAAGAGAGGAACTGTGGTACTTTATGAGGAAGTCAAGAGGCCCAGAGAAGTGTGCGAGTGTAGTGCAGGACATGTATGAGGCCAATGAGACAGTGGTGATGCATGCAGTAGGAGTTATAAACAATCAAGGATCTGCTCTGTGCCCTTTCTTGTTTTCAGAAGCAATGGGCGTATACTGACAGTTGAGGTCAGGCAGGACTATGATGTTTGCAGATGACACTGATCTGTAGTGTGATTGGGGAGTAGGTGGATGAGAGCCCATAGAGGTGGTGGTATGGACTGTAGAGGATTAAAGTCAGTAGAAGTAATACAAAATACAAGTGTGAATGAGAGGGAGACAGGTGATAAGACGACCGTACAATAATTAGAGAGAGTGAAGATAGAGTTTAAATACCTGGGGTCAACCATCCAAAAGCAGACAGTGCAGGGGAGAGGTGAGGAACAGAGTAGAGGCAGGGTAGAAGATAAATGTCAGGGGTGATTTGTGAAAGGACAGCAGAAACACTGAAAGGGAAGGTTTACATATCGTCTCTTTTGAGATGGTGGCACTGACAAAAAGGAAACTGAGCTAGAAGTGACCAAGCTAGAGCGGAAGATCTCCGAGGAGGTTCATGGGTGTAGGGAAGGAGGACATGCAGAGGATTGGTGTGACAGAGCAGGATGATGCTAGGGACAGTGTGAGATGGAGGGCAGATGATTCGCTGTGGCGACCTCTAAAAGGACCGGCTGAAAGAATTAGGAGGAGCTGTACGACATAACGACAAAGCAGAGATCGAGCCAGCATCAAACAGACAAGCTGAAATAAGTACAAAGGCACAAAATACATTCAACACAAAATACACACACAGTCCCAGACAAGAGAAAATGAAATTACTACAGCAGTCAATGTGAGCATGGCCTCTTCTTGAAATATTGAATCAATTCCTGGAATCCACAGTGAGAGGTCTCCAGTCTGTCTGCATTGATTTAGCTCATGGTCAGAATGAAATTATGAGTAACAGCACAGAAAGTGGGTGAGATGGGAAGAGCTGTGGGTAAAGCTGCTTTACGGATACAGAATTAAAGAACAGGCAAGCAAAGTTTGGTTTATAAAAAAAAAAAAAAAGAAAAAAAGAAAATTTTATTTTTTATGAAGTATTTAATGTTTTTGTTTGGTTTTGTCATTTTTCTCATCAAAACTCTTCTGTCATGTTCCACACTGCAGCTCAGTGTACAAAACTCCCCTGAAAACTGTACACAGAAAACAATAAATGAATGGAATGTTACACTTCTCTGGGGTTAAATAAGAAAATAACAATATTAATAATAATAAAATAAAAGCCATGTTCTACTGTAGCCAATCAAAAATTTCACTTCAGGAGTCAATACATGCTAATGACACATTCAATGTTCAATCAACTCAAACACATGTTACTGTACACCACCTCTAATCTGGTCATTGCAGTGCAAACATGTTACTCACATTATGTGCGACATGACAATTTTCTGTACTGATCACACACCAAAAAAAAAAAAAAATTCTGGGAGCGCACTTTTTTTTCCTCCTTTCCCTATTTAACACATTTCAAGGCACATTAAACGCTTTATCAACCAGCCCACAAGGACATCGCTCTCTTCTAAATTTAATCCAAGGTGCTCTCCTTCAGCTTCTAAATTGCACTATTGTAGCTTTGGATTGGTCCCAGTCAATTGAAAACCGAATCGGCGATCATGTGGGTTCAAAACACGGACAGGATGTAGAACGGTACTAGCATCATTTTGTAATACAGGTGTCAGTTATGACAGAGAGATTCAACAGAATATACATTCGACATGAGGGGAGTATACGAGGGTTCATCATTAGGAGCTTGTCTGACTGTTACCTTCCTAAAAACAGGCTTTGGTTTCTTAAAATAAACAAAAAAAAAAAAAAAAAAAAAAAAAAAAAAAAAAAAAAAGCGTGATCACCTGAACATACACAGACCAACCCATCCAGTGGGTAAATAACTTCCTAGGGGGCAACGTTTATGATCCATGTGGCAGCTAACAAATGCAGGCAAAAGAAAGAAAAAAAAAAAAAAGTGTGCACATAACAGAAAATGAACATTCTAGCAGAGTGTGAAACATTGGCAAGGAAGCTCCCTATGAAGTGTCCAGTCACACAAAAATATTCTTCTGGCCGTGTTGGGATGCCCTGCTAAATGTGAATGGAAGAACAAGTGGTGGTCTGGAAAACCACAGAACGCATGCATTTCATTATATTACATTAAAACTAAAGAAAAGTAAAACCCTACAGCTGACCTCTTGGCTCTGGAGTTTTCCTACAAGTCTACAGTAGGATGAACAAGTCAACACAAGTCATTCTGAAATGTAAAATGTAAAACGTGTTGATCGACACATATCTGACTATTACAAATAAAGAATGTAAAAATAAACCTGTCACTATATATTTTTCTTTGTACTGCACCTTTAGTAAGTTTCTGCAAAGCCATTTTTGCTATGATACAGTACATTCATGAGCAGTGACAAGAAGGAAAGGAAATTAAATCATCGTGCTGGCACCGAGATCCTGAGATGTTACTATTTTTTTGTTTCGATCTTACATGAAAAATATACAGACGCTCGTTTGATCTAGCGCTCCCACATTTTGACCTTGAGAAATAAATACCCTCAATTCTGCACATATTACTGTCTAAATCTATGTCGAGAAGAAGTACCTAATCCCAGGTACCGGTGCAAAATAGGAGTCAGTTTTAAATGACCCGCAGTGCTTCACTGGGAATACATCCAGTACAGCAGGCCTACAGCCAAGACAGCCCCGGCGCCGGCGCCGACGTTGAACAGGATGGGTCTCCAGTACTGCCACTTCTCCTGTTTCCTCTCAGACTCTGTCAGTCTCTGTTTCATTTGTTGGACCCTCTGTGCTGTGCTGGCAATCCTTTCCTCACGGTGTCGCTTTCGGACCCTGAAATAGACAGAGTGTACAGCAGTCCAACAATAAACAACAGGGTAATACTCACTTTAATCCAACACACTGTGCCACTGCTGTACCAAAGCTTTACTACAAAGATAGACAAAAGGGTGAAGCCTGATTTCTATGTGCTCTAAAAGATCAACTGAATCTCAGCGCACGGATGGAAACAAGTCAGCAGATTTCAACGCTTAATTTTTAATCTGCCCAACTTCAGTTCTGTTACTTACTGCCCAGAGTTTTCTGCCTTATTGTGATCTTGGGCATCTGGCTCTCCTGGAAGCCCATCTCCTGAGGGGGCCTGAGACTCTAGGTGGGGTCCGTTGGGTCTGCTGTCGTTAAGGTGAGGTCTAGGTGGAGGTGGTGGAGGGGGTAGATCTGGCTCCAGGTCATCTCTGGACAGCTGTGTCAGCTTGTTCTAACAAAGAGGATGACATGTAGAGACAACCAAGAAGGAAAATTTCAGTGTACTGTCAGCTTATGACAGAGAGGAAGAGAATAGTGATCCTTTTCCAAAATAAAAGCTTAAATTCATGATTTTTAAATATGTTGGCTCACATTCTCATCATTTAGTTTGCAAGTGGCAAAACTAAAATTCTGGTAAAGAAAGGGCACCTGCAAGACGCGAATGATCAAAGAGCGTCTGTATAGTCATTACATAACAAGTGTGAGGATCTAGTTAGTTTGTCAAGTGAGTTGGCCATTATTTTTGACAGTTACCTTATAAATTAAAGAGGCCCTATTCGTTGTTATGGGAAAGCACCCACACACCACTTTAATTAGACACTTTCGGATGGCTCTGAAGAAAGACTCCAAAAAAACCAAAAAAAACCCCCCCAAACAAACATCTGGAACCCAGCAGCTTCAGCAGCTTTAAATTTACTTTCAGGAAGAGTGAACAGACAGGAAAATCTGTTTGGGATATTTTCTAGTTTCCCCCATTCTACTTCAGGAACCTTTTGTGACGCCCACTCGCTAGTGTTGAACAGGCCTGAATATTAGCCGTGGTACATGATGATGTAAGGAGCTAGCAGGTTTTGGACATTTGTGTTCTCATATGAACCTCCTCCGGTGAGTAATGAAAAGTTTAAAGCTGCACTGCATGTGTGAAAATGGTTTGACTAAAAGCACCCCCCTCCCCCATTATTATTTTAATTCTAAAATAAAAATAGAAGTGATCATTTGGGCACTCAAAAACAATTATCCCTTCCAATGATCTGATTGTACATCTGGTGAATAAAGACTCACTTTAGCTCCTTGGTACTGTAACTATTACTGGTACTGGCTCATCGTCACACTGAGACATTTGGAAAGAACAGTCATCATCAGCTTTCATCACTCACAACAGCTTAAAGTGTCATCAGGAGTTTTCTATTAAACCCCCCCCCCCCAAAAAAACAATAATAATAATAATAATCACACCTTAAAGTCTGAGTCTAAGATTAGCTAAATCCAAACCTGGTAAATTCAAACCAATACAATGAAATGGAATTAGGAAGTTTGTAACATTTAAAATTACAGCTGACAGGGCTTGAAACTCTGGTAATCACTTCATTTTATTGTGAGGTTGTGTTTTATGCGGCCTGCGTCAAAGGCAATTTTGTGTTGATGCAGCAAGAGAACATTTAGACAGGATTGCTGCAGGTTTCAGCATGTACAGTTGAAAACTTAAGACTTTAATGCCTTAAAGAATGCAATTCAAGACCCGTTTCCAAGCTAACCAGACCGTGAAAGGATGGTAGAAAACCAAGAGAGCCCATATGTCACCTTAAACTTTACTGTTATATTTATTTTCACTTCTCTGGAGTAAAACAGAATGATTGCCTTGTATATAAGTATATTACAATGTTTCTCAACCTAAGTGCTACATATCTATATTTGAAATTTCTCATTTCCCTTTAACGCTCCCAAATTATTAGCTTCACTTTCCCGGAAAATGTCAAAGAAACAATCAAAATCAGTCATCACCACCTCTTTCAGCCTCTGATGCCGGCTTTTGAGCAAAACTGAAAGTAAAACTTCAAACCACAACAATGCCTCTGTCTTTTATTGGAGTAACACTGCTCTTCGGGTGGTTACTGAAATTCAGATAACTCTGGTGTTGGTGCAAAAGCTTATTTAGAGGCAGACTTTTACAAGCTTTCAATCAGCCTTGTGACTACCTGTGTTTCTGAGTTGTCTGTCAGGATGAGCTTGGCTCCCTCAATGACAGCCATGTATGAAAAGCGGAGCTGGTCGGGGGTCTGGATCAGGCCCATGCGGTATTCCCTCATGCCAAGTAGCACCTTTTGTACGTCCACTGATGACCGGTTTTTCCTCTTCTCCATCTGCAAACACAGATTTTTCCATTTATGGAATACTGTGGAATAACCTCTTAATAGAGAATCACATCAGTTGCACAGGATATCACACCTTTGTTTTCCTTTAGGAAGTCATGAGCTATAATATTGAGAAGTTCTAAAAGATGTATTACATTTGAGAAAGGTAATCTTTCTAATATGTGAGGGAGTGGTTTGATTTAAGGCACATGTCCAAACAACTTACCAATCTGTCTCAGAGTCTAATGCTGCTAAAGATGTGAGTGCTGGGAAGAAATAAGTTTTAGCTGTTCCAAATCTTAACTCGCAACTCAAACTGCGTATTTAACAGGTGAGTTAAAATACACAGCAGTGCAAATGATGTGTACAAAATCCGTTTTTATTTATGGGAGCTTTTACCATGTATCAGAATACTTTATTGATTCTGATACGTGGTATCAGAATCATTAAGTGGCAGAAATTTCAGGCTCTTTAAACCTGTGCTACTAGGAAGTGAGAACAGAAAGAAGTTCCCACTAGAATCCACTTGTTTTTGTTTCTTTTGTGGGTTCTGCCTCCTACATTGTGACAGCTTTACACTTTAAGCTTTCTAATCAATATCTGACATAGAATAAATGTGATAATGTCCTAACGTACAATGGTTATATAAAAAGCCTGTATAGAATGGTCAATTTGACCAGTAAAAATATTGCAAGCAGGGACAGATTCACTTTCCTCTGGCATGATTCTATCCACAGTATGAAGGTGTTCATTTGCACCGAGGTGTGCACAGGTCACCCATACTTTCTAAGTGTTCAGGAACCTTTGAGGTGGGGCTCGGAGCATTGAAGGCTGATTGCTGTTTTCTTACAGCACCATTGTTGTACAACTTTTAAAAGCCACAAGAGCAAAGAGGCTGTTTTTGCTTGTTGCTTTATTAGGAAGGAGTGGCACAAAACATTTGACAGATAGCTTTGTTTGTTTATGCACAGGGTGACATTCAAAGGTTATTTGAGGTGATGGGCCAGAAGGCTAATTTGTTTAATTTTTTATTTGGGGTTTAAAAAGCAGGGCAAGGCTCTGAAGGAATTCTTGCTTGTGGGTAAGTTTCCAAAACCAGCCCCATAAAACTTTTCTCCAGAAGGCATTTGCCTTGGCCATATGGACATTTATAAATTTCAGATAAGCTTGAAGGTGTTGAATTTGAAGCAGGAGCTACTTTCATGAGCAGCATCCTCTTAGTCCATGATTCTGTAAAACTGACTTCACTGTGGATAGTTATGCTGGTGTTCCAGCAATTTCCAGTTCATGGCAGTTCTTGGAAAAGTTGTGACACATCCAAGTAACTTGATCTTACATATAACTGTTTGAACTGATGAACTTAAAATTGGCAAGAGGCCGAGAGACCTTCCCAATTTGTCTAAATCTACAATTCTCCTTCTTAGAGCTTCACTGAGTTCCTCTAAATTTCCCATTGTTCTGGTCAGTCCAATGAGTGCTGTCAAACAAATCATTTTAATCGCACCAAAGAGAAACTGCCAGTTGTCTGGAATCATGATCACTAAGAAGATGTCTATAACCCTTGGCCTTGTAGAGTTAAAAGATATTACAGAATCTTTATGACTAGTAGATTTGTGTGTATGTATACCTTTGACCCTATGCAGATTAGAGAATTCTTCCAAGTCTTAATACAATACTGTAATCCTGGTAACTCTATGTGCATTCTAGCCACCTTCCTTTCTCCTGGCTCCTTTTAGGCTAGACTTTATTAATATAGCACTTATCCAGTCTTACTGACCAAAGCACTTAAAAGTGCATATACATTCATGCAGCGCTTTTAATATTGCACTACTGTACAGGGATTTTCCTATCACACTCACACATCACGGATTTGTAGTGGTGTTGCTTTCTGCCTGTGTTAGTTTAGCATTCTGGGCTGTATTATCAAGGTGATAATGCCCTGCAGGTGATAATAATCATAATCATCTTTAGGTAATTGAAACCAGATAATGGAGAGACATCCTGCATATGCTGTGTTTGATTAATAGAAGAGGCTGAAAATCTCATTCTGATCAACTCGCTACTTACTTGTGGTGTAGTGTTGAACAATATTCAAAGACCTACAGCACTTAAGGTCTGGTTAACCTAACAGCTGGCCAAACAAAATCATGTTAACAAGGTTGACAGACAAGTCAAATGGCCACAGGAAATTTGCAAAACTTTCTAGTGAAATAAGATTCATCATTTTTTTTTTAACTTTTAGAGCTTTAAAACTCATCAAGCCATGATAAGAATCAGGAATTTAGTTCCATATAGTTGCAGACACATGTGGAATTGTGGTAATTTAAAAGTTATTCTTGACATACAGGAAGAGAAACATTTCCCAAGAAATAATCAGTTAAGGGCCTCTTCTCTGCTCCAGTTAAAAAACTCCAGACTTTACACACTCACGCTGAATACCTACACGCCGACACTCCTCTGTAAGCATGTTATCAGCATGCAAGTACAATCAGAGCATGAACGCCTCATCTTACCATCATCAGACTTTAGTCATTGTAATGTGAACCTCTTGCGAAACAATTCTCTTTAACAGTGGCAGGCTTTCAGTGACATTTCCCCACTCCCCTTCTCACCAAAACTAGACAGGTATCCACCAAGGCAAAGGTCCCTGAGCGACCAATCCCAGCGCTGCAGTGCACCACTGAAGGCCCATGCTCTGGGTCCAGCGAGCCAGACTCCCGAACCTTGAAGAGGAAGTTGAGGAAGGAGGCAGGGGATTCTGGAACACCGAAGTCAGGCCATGTGGTGTAGTGAAAGTGATAGATCTCTCTCGACTCCCCTGTCTGTAGTAGGCATAATGTTTGGTCAAGACTGGAGCATTGTATAGACACAGTTCTGCATGACTGAGCTGACTGTCACTAGGAAAACATTACACACTCTGAAATCACAGTCTTTTTTCAGCTACATGCCATTACACTTAAATGGTAAGAGACTGGTTAAGCAGTGCTTAAAACCATGCTGAAAGAGAGAGATGTCATTAACCAATAGGTGCCCTTGCATACTCACTTTTGTATTTTGCAGTTCCAGCAATCTGATTGTGAAATAGGATTGGTCCTCCTCTGACAGTAGCCTCACAACAAACCCTGTGTCTGTGAAAGACATCTGTAGCTCCTCGGTGGTAGGCCAGTATTGCGCGCACTTTTCCTGTTGAGACAAATACGTTCAGTTATTCATGGATAGGCTGTCATGTGCCTCGAGCCATTTGAAGAACTTCTGACTTAAATACTGGGCACAGCTGCACTTATGTACACTATTTCTCCGATTCAGAAAATCAACCGTGCACGAAGAGCACAACTAATTACGTTCGTGTACACCGAAGTATCTGACAGCTTGTTTCCAGTTTCCATAGGTTGTTCTTGGAACCAAGGCCATTATAGTTAGCTACACTAAACTCAACTAAAAACCAAAGTGTGGAGAGAGAGAGAGAAAAAAAAAAAACTTAACCCCCCCCCAAAAAAACAATGAAATACACAACAATGAAACCTCACTGAAAATGAAACCTTTTCAGAGTAAAACCTAAACTGAAACATGAAAACCAAATACAAGTGAAACTAAAAATAAAAAAAAAACACATTCAAAACTAAATGCAAAAACAAACTAAGTAATCATTAACTTTCCTGGAACTGTGGTTAAAATTTCAAATAAATGGAAACAACAGAACTGAAACTTTACATACAGTACAGCTTAAAACATGACCACAGAGCTTAAGACAATCTTGTGAAACACAGAGTTCTGATGAAGTACAACACCACAGAGCAAGAAAAAGACATTTTAAACTGGATTTTTTTTTTTTTTTTTTTTTTTAAATGTAAGGAAATAAATTTTTTCCATTGTCAAGTAAAGGAATTTGAGTCATGATTCCTGCCCAAAATATCTCAATTAGGCTTTGATCCATAACGAATTTAAACATGTGCAGCTCTTCAGTATTTCAATTCACTTTTTCAAAATTGTGGCATTCTTCTCAGTCTGTCTGTCAGCATGATTACACCTACCAGGGTGAAATTCATGAAACGTGGTGAAGAGATGGTACATGCACGAAAAACAAGCCAATTAAATTTTATAGTAAATCTGGTCATCTTTTTGAAAACTCCAAGACAGGGCTGAAAGCCTTTCTAGTCTACCAGATAAAAGTGGATAGACTAGAAAGAAAACACAATAAAACGTATCTTGGATTCTATTTCATCTTGTAAATGCACAGAATTTTAGCATCAGTGGAAACAGGCATTGGATCTCAAACCTTTTGGGATGAGCAAATGTATCTACATCTATTAATAAAGATTTGTCTCCTCAAACTTTCAAACAACCTAGCCAGCAGGGGGACTTCAGAACGTAATGATTAGCAGGTGCTGTAGTGTACTCACAGATCCTTTTTCAATCACTCTGTTGAGCATTATAACAGCTTTGCAACTCTGTTCCCAAATCATCAGCCAGAAATGGCCGCATGTATTCCTCAAGGGGCCCTGTCAAAGCAAAAGTAGAAAATCCACATAAATGAATAACATCCAGAGATCATCAACAACTCCCAAAATGTCAAACTCAAATCCTGTGTATTTTCCTTTGAGTGGCACGCAGATGTGTTCAACAGATATCCGTGCAGACAGTTCAGTGTACACTGCTTGTCCTACAATCTACATACCTGAGAAAGAATGTAAGCTCTTTGGGCTTCTTCCACATCGACTAAACTTGCATTGATGTAGTCATTTTCAGAGTTTTCAAGTTTTACCCGACTGTGATCGTCTGAAACCAAGCAAGAGATCACAGAGCAATTATGATGACGTCATTCTCGGCAGCACATATCATCAATGAGAGCCTTAACCATCGTAACACTCACATGGGCTGACATCTCTGTAGCGGTTCAGATTCCGGTTCACTGGAAGCTTTGCCACTTTGTAGGAATATTCACTGGCTTGGTTACGGATCTCCTGTTGCAGATGAGAAACCAAACAGGAACTCAGAAGCATCACTTTGAGTTGATTCAGTAGACAACAGCGACAGGAAACAGTGACACAACCTGTTCAATTCATGTACCTCCAGTTTTACTGGAGTGGTGACCAGTAATGACATTAAAAGAAAAACCATACGCAGAGATCAAAGGTCCTCAATCCTTTGTACTCAATTCATTACAACTGGTCTGCTTTGTTTTCATTGTCATTTGTCAAACTTAATGTACTGCAATGCCTCAGGCTGTTGTTTTCCTTTTACAACACAGTCTGCATGGGCAAGGCCAAAGGGCGAACTCAGTTCTATTATTATTATTTCATTCTAGAGAAACAGAAGCAGTTTTACTGGACACAAGAAAAGAATAAAGGAGAACAAAAATTATTTTTGACACTCCCAAGAATACTGTCGTGAGCAGGGGCGTGTCCCCTCACTGCCACTGAGCTACAGCACCATGGATAAGACTAGTGGCAAAAGTAATTTTTAGTAGTACACAAAGTACAGTTTCAGTGCATAGATGTACTAAGACATGATGCTGTATTCTTGGTCTGCATATTTGACTTCCTGATTTAAACCTCCCCATTTATTCAAGCTTGGGACTCATATTAGAAGTAAACTGACAGAGATAATCCCATAACATATGGAACTGAAAAGCATCATTATGTACAATGAGCACTATTGGTTTAAATAGATTATCATGCTAACGACATTATCCTTAAAATAGGTAAGAAATTAAATTAAGTGTTAGTATTCTCATGTCTGTTCAGTCCCATTTAAATTCTCAGTAGGACTGGACTGCATGAAAGAAATTTGATCTTTTATGAAATTACTTATCCATGCACTTTTTATAAATACCCCCCGCTCCCTGTCAAAAAAAGGTTTTGAAAGGTTTTTTTTAAAAACATTTTTTAAAAATGTATAAAGTGTGCACGTTCATTTCTTCTTAATTTATTAACACTCATGTGTGAAAAAACAGCTCTAGTTACATGGCATCTTTGTAGTTCGCAGCTGCACATTGCAGGGTCATAGCCAAAGTTTAACCGGAACAGACATATTATAAACGAAATGCTGTGCTGCGTGGTAAAACACAACACGCTTTTCTGTGGAAGTCCTGATGAGTTCTCAGAAACTGCGGCTGACGTCTGCTAGCGTCAGCCAGCATTAGCTAACCGAAGTGAAGATCGTGCCGATGCACGTTTTCCAGCTACGGAAGTCAGCTAGCGCGAAATGCTAGTTACTCATTCGTCTTTACCAAGTGCACTCCAATATGTATAAAGAACTTGGAAGTCATGTCACGAAGTGTAGAAATTTACACAATTAAAAGCGTGGACGGGAAAGTGACCAAAAACTCGAAGTGGTGTCTAACTTGATAGCTATCAAATTAGCTAGCTAAGTTAGTTAGCAACCGATCGTCATAGAAACAAGAGAGGCCCGGTCAGTGTCCCGACTTACATTGTAAAGGTTTTGCCATCTCCCCGACGAATCAATGTCTTGAAATTCTTCCTCCATTGTGTTGTAGTTAGTGAACCCAGACACTTGCCGGAATAATCTCAGAGTGTTTTCAGCACCGTTCACCAACTTACTCCTTTCTGTCAGCCATCTAAACAGCAGTGTGTGTAACCCTAGGAATCCCTGCGGGGAGTCTGCTGCTCCGGCACAATACTGCTTGCTTGCTTGCTGCCTGCACGCTGACTGACCCGGGTTGCCAGATATGCGTTCATCACAGCCTTCCGCAAACACACACACACACACACACACACACAAAAATACAAAAAACAAAACTAAACTACACTAAACTACAAAAATCTGATATTAACATTAATATTTAAAAAAAACATACGCAAGGATATTGACACTTAGCTCAGTGTTTTATTCAGTTGTTTCTAACTGGCAGATTCTTCTGGCCTTACTTAAAACACGAAAAACAAAAAAACAAGATATGTTGCAGTATTTCAATGAATGCATTAATTTAATTAATTAATGCAATACTCTTATTGAACGCATTAAAGTTCTTTCACAATCTCTTTACTGAATGTTTTTAAGTACTATTATTTTATGCCTTTACAAAATTCCTTTGCACAAATCTGTTTAAATATTGTTACTTGAAATTAACTTTTATTAATAAAGTTAGCGAAGAAAAAAACTGTCAGTTGGATCAAACCTGGCAACCGCGCAAGAGGCGGCAATAAATTTTGACAATATATTACTTACTATATTTACTTTGGCAGTTATGTATTAATAAACCTATTAATCTGTCTGTTTATCTGACTACGTATCTTCAAAGTAACTCTAGCTGTAGCAGTTTTTCACGGAATAGCTTTCGATATATTTTATCTTCTTATAAAGAATCCCAAAGTCGCTTTGAGCTGCTTAAAATTTGTGTGCATGCGCCGCCGTGTGGTCAATAACTTGTACTACACACAATCACATTACCGCCAAATAAACACACAGCATAAGTAGACACATGACAGGCCTGCCAGTTAATCGTCCCAGCTAGAGTTGCCGGTACATAGTTGTTATCATGTTTGTTGCGCGTAGTATCGCAGCAGATCATAAAGATCTAATTCATGACGTATCGTATGATTTTCACGGCCGGAGGATGGCGACTTGCTCCAGTGACCAAAGTGTCAAGGTAAGCTTTACATCATAGTTTGCTAATGTTAGCATTAGCCGTTACAGCTAGCAGGATAGCCTTGCCCACATTACCGACACTCTCACCTTTCATACTGAAATTACTGACTCGTTTTCCTGACAGACATGGCATGAGGTTGTTTGAAAAATCTTCCTCTGGTTATTACACTCGAGGGAAGTTATCTCAGTTTAAAATGCTAGTCTGTTAGCTCTGGTGCTTGTAGCACACGAGCTAGGCTGGCTACAGATAAGCTCTATACCACAGTAGTGTAGTTAAGCACTGCCGAGTTTTCCGACAGAGCTATCGGTGTATTTTTTATTATGTGACGACATAATAAAGGACGTACATACAAAAGTCAGTGCAAAATCGGTGATAATTGTGCACAGACACATGAGCAGTATTCAAGACTGATTTTATTCCACTCAGGTCTGGGACAAAAGTGAGAACGGAGAGTGGCACTGCACAGCCAGCTGGAAGGTAAACCACCATCATTTCCTTTTCTTTTTTATTTATTACTTTATGTTTGTCTTTTTGAGTATGGACACAGCATTACATTCAAAGTATCGATGGAGTTAATAGATGAATGTTGTTATGTCCAGACACACAGTGGATCAGTGTGGCGAGTGACCTGGGCGCATCCAGAATTTGGACAGGTTCTAGCTTCTTGCTCCTTTGACAGAACAGCTGCTGTTTGGGAGGAGATTGTAGGAGAGTCCAATGACAAGCAGAGGGGACTTAGCCACTGGGTTAGTACGCTTGCATTGCATTTCCCATTTAATATAACTGTTTGTTAGATTTCACCTGAGTGTTTCATGTTGGGCTTTTCTAGATTAAGAGAACCACGCTAGTGGACAGTAGAACTTCAGTGACCGATGTGAAGTTTGCTCCTAAACACATGGGTCTGATGCTGACCACCTGCTCTGCGGATGGGGTGGTGAGGATCTACGAGGCTCCTGATGTGATGAACCTGAGTCAGTGGTCCCTGCAGCATGAGATCTCCTGCAAGCTCAGCTGCAGCTGCATCTCTTGGAACCCCTCCAGGTTAGACTGCTGGTTTACTTTGTGTAGGAAACCAAGATGAGATTCAAATGTAGAGAGCAGGTGTAGTGCTTTTATATTATTTGCTTGCATATGTTAGACCATGTTTTCAGTTAATGTGCTTATGAAATAACACAATTACTACCACTAATTCTTTCAATAAAACAGCTTACAGCTAGACTTAATGTGACTTATAGACATGCAGGTATAACAACATAATGAATAATGCTGTGCAAGTATCACTTGACCTTTTCATGTGTATGTAACACCATGCTGTTAACAGTCTGCTGGTGTAACCATGCGTTGTCTCCTACCAACAGCTCACGTGCCCATCCTCCCATGTTTGCTGTGGGGAGTGACGACAGCAATGTAACATACGGTGGGAAGGTTCAGATCTACGAGTACAACGAAAACACACGGTGGGTATTCATTATCAGTGATGCACTAACCATCGCATTATGAAGATATACCAAAATAAATGATAGATTTTAATATTTATCTGTTTAAAAGGAAATATGGCAAAGCAGAGACACTTATGACGGTCACTGATGCGGTTCATGACATCGCGTTTGCTCCAAACCTGGGAAGATCTTTCCATGTGCTCGCCATTGCAACAAAAGATGTTCGAATATTTAAGCTAGTTCCGATGAGGTGAGTGTTTGCACTCTGTCTTATGGAAGGTCACAACGCACAGAAACTGGTGGAGTCACACAAATACTGCACTGAAGCCCTGCATGCAGTTCCTGAGCAGATGTTCTCTTTTTAAGATAATGAAAAATAAAAATTCAATTTCCTGTTTCCTGTGTCCTCCTGACAGGAAGGAGAGCACGTCCACAGGACCCACCAAATTTGAGGTGCAGATTGTGGCTCAGTTTGACAACCATAACTCTCAGGTGTGGCGTGTGAGCTGGAATATCACCAGCACCCTGCTGGCCTCCTCTGGGGATGATGGCTGTGTGCGCCTCTGGAAAGGTGAGGGGGCTCTTAACAACTGCTTGTTTGTCTTCCTTTTACTTCAGTGACAGCTTTAGTAAAAGCTATTTAATGTGGATATTCAGTGAATAGTACTTTTCACTAGGCATTGAATGACTTTTGTTCACTCATAGTTGCCATTGGTCATTTCCAAAATAAAGGATTTGTTGGTTCAGCTGTGTAAAGAAAGCTGACATTTTTGCACAGGTTCTCATCAAACCACAACAGCTTTTTTTTTTTTCTCTACTGACTGAGGTGCAAATACCTACTTGTGAATATGTTGTAATCAGGTTAACCAGCGTGTTTGTTTTCAGAGTATTGATCCCAGTAATCAAGCAGACTGATATTGGCAACCATTATGTCCTCCAGTTAGGAAACCTTTGCCCTCCTACCAAGCTTCAGGCTTTGTAGCTGTGTAGCAGCAGTTGCTGCTGTTAATACTAGGAATAATGATTTAGTCATAGGTTAAATTGTCCAGTTATTCAAGTCATTCCACACCAGATCATTTGGAATTGGTCCATAAGTTTATATGAAGTTTCTTCTTGTTTGAAAAATATTGGATAGATGGGATGCTATAGTGTCTGTAACTTTGGGCGTTACCTGGATGGGTCTGTTTGATCTACCTTGATCCATAGTTTGGTCTTATTCAGGCGGTGTCTATATACTGGTAAGTGGACTGCTACTTGTATAGTATCTTTCTACTTGGTTTATAACTCAAAGTGCTTCACCAAAACACACATTCATACAGTGCTTCTATCCTTTTTTTTCTAACATCTGCATACACACTCACACTCCCGAGTATTCAGCCTGGTGGAGTCAGGGAACGATTATTTTATTTTTTATTTGGTTTTAGAAACCAATGTTAAAAGATCTTAACAGTTTGTTTGCGCTGTAGCAGACTTTGTTTCTATATTCATAACCAAGCATCCTGACTGAGCTTACCTCTTTATTTGTGTGATTCACATTTATTTGTTTGTATCAGCAGCAGGAAAAACCATAGCGTCTCTTTTCCAGGTTAAGATATTTCTTTTTGTTTTGTTATGAAATGTATGTCTTAAAAGTTGGGCTTAATAGAAGTGTCAATTTTTACAAACTCCGTGCATATAGTACATCTGGTGATACGCAAGTATGGTCACACAGTCTGTCAGCATTAGAGAATTTATCTCTGCTTTGTTCTCTACATCCTGCTCTCTTTTTCTTAGAAATATGTTTTTAAAGCTGTTAAGTGCTACCTTCGAGTCCATGTCTGTTAAATGGTGTTTGTTGCTGAACCAGAATTACACAAAGGTTTTGTGATAGTTTTTACACTGACACAGATGAGAGAGGGCTTCAAAAATCTGAAAGGAATGAGCTCAAAGCGCTAAAGCTGATAAGTCCCCTCACAATAAATGGTTGTGCAGTAACTGTGTTCATAGCAACTAGTAGATTGTTAAATGATTTGTGTGCTTCAGCAAAATGCACTGGTCTGGAGGAACACCAGATATTCAAGTGGAGAAAAGAGCCCCACTTGAACACATGCAAAGTTATAGATTTAAAGTAGGGTAGAAGAACAGCTAAGTAAAGCCTATGACGGTGAAAAGTTCAGCTGTCAGATTGTCCCCTTTCTCCTTCGTGTGGGAAATAAATGCCGACTTTTCCTTCTGTCTCTGTGCAGCTAACTACATGGACAACTGGAAGTGCACCGGCATCCTGAAAGGAGATGGAAGTCCACTTACAGGTTCATCCGGTCAGCCCTCAGCCATGAGTACTGTGTTGGGCTCCTCTGTTCAGTCCTCCCAGAATGCCTTGAACGGGATGTCTGCAGGAAGGTAGGCAGCGTGGCGCATCCGATGCCACTCACCCAGCCCTACCCAAGCCAGTCAGAACTGACAACTTTGGTTTTTTTTAATGCCTCACCCTGACTGGGAGTACAGCTGCTTACTGACAAGCGTGTTGGACTCGCACTGATCCCGTGCTGCACTCATGCAAAGAGCTTGGCTTCTGGTTTTCACCACACAGGTTATCTACATTGTGCCTGTGGAGCCGGATGTGTTGTGGTGGTGTTTTCTAAGTGACTTCCTCTCAATTTATACTGATGCATGTAATAAGAATGGTTCCACTTTGCACTGTGAGTGCAAGGGCTAACTGTTTTCTTAATATATAAAAGGAAAATAAATGTGTTTATATGAAGCAGAAATTCTGTGATCATTAGATTCTGAGCCGATAGCAAATGTCAGTCTTTTGACTGACATGACTGACTGTTTTTGTTATTTGTTCCTCCCATTAGTTCTGCTTGGTCTTTTTAGCCAACACAAAATGAATATCGGCTGCTGATGTGGATAAGTACCATCTTATATTAACAGACATGCCGATATCACCTGATACAGACATTTGACCAATATATGAATGCATCCTGAATATTTTCTCCTTATTTTTCTCCTTTGGGTTTTGAATGTATCCTTGAACAAGTAGTGCCAAACTCTTTGCTGAGCAGAAAGGACAGCTTGAATGAGCCCTATTAACAGAGTGTAAACGCACACAGAACGAGTATGAATACAGCCACTGCGAGCCTTGAATGGAATGATAACACATTCCTTGTTTTATACAAATGAAATGTATCCACACCTGTTATTACTTCCTATTGAAACCATATTTGGTCTGCTGGCTCAGCAGCTGCTCTTGTTTTTAGCATTCATTGTTCCCCCCTCATTCACACATGAAGCCTCAGCAGTTGTCGCATGAGAAAAACTTGAACGATAAATAAATTGTGTCTAAGCGTCAGAGTGTGGCTGTATTTATGTTCAACTCCATAACCACAGAACTAACAAAAACTTGTACGTACATGTTTTTGACTCAACTTGTGATTCCCCTCTAACCTGAGTAACACAATATCTGTGTATTGTAAGCCAATTAACTCAGTTCAGTTGAATTAAGGCGTTTGCAGAGCAGCGTGTAGAGTTTTTCATGTATCAGAAACAAGTGTGAAGTGAGCTTTGTTTGAAGTAATGTGCTGTTGTACTGCTTATTGCATGCAGGATTGGCAAGAGAGCTCCCTTTGCTCCTCCCCTGCGGCAGCTGACCTCTCCAAAGATATACCAGCCACCCGCATATTACTAACGTGTCTTGTGCATCAGATCCCACTTGCCCGTATTTAAAATGTAAGACTCTGTAACACGTTTCACAAATGGATACTTGGGTATTACTGATTGAAACTTTCATTTTTGGCAAGAAACCTGGCGTGAACCTTGCAAAAAATTGTGATTCCTTTCTTTTTGTGCTTAAACCTTTTTTTAATTTTTATTTTTTTTAATGTCACTGTCTGCTTCCCTCTTACCTTTTTAGTGTCTGGACCAAACATGCATCCTTCTCCTTTTAATTTCTCCTTTTTTGCTTCCTTTTATTTGTTCACCCTCTGTATATTCCCTTTGTTGTCTCTTCTCCCCGTCCACGTATTTGTCGTCTTTGTCTCCTCCTCCTTTTTCTTACTTCAGGTATTTCTTTCCTCCTCTGGACCCCCCTAGAGCAGGTATTGTGTATGGTCACCTGCTGCCTCCTTCCTCCCTAATAGAGCACTGTGATACTGAGCCCATTCAGCCTCAGCAGCAGCCTCTTCCCCACAGGCTGTCCTCCAGGGCACTGCTGCCCTTACCAGAAGCTGAAGGGCAATGATTTTTATTTTTTTTTTCCTCTTCCCCTGTGTGTTTTAGTTAAATAAGACATGGTATCATTTTTTCAAAGAGTTTTGAATGAACAATAAAATTTCCTTTAATTTCTAATAAAGATTTTTTTTCACTTTTCTAAAGGTTTGTTATGGGTTTTTTTTCCCTCTGCATATTATTAAAAAAAACCTTTGGAAGAACGAATGCATTGGTAAAGAGAGTCATTTAAATAATGTATATGGTGTTGTGTGAATAATAAACTCAGCATTTTTAAACTAAGCTGATATCTTTTTTTTGGGGGGGGGGGGACGAGACGATCATTGGCTGGTAAATTGGAAAACTTCAGTCAGTTGTGTCTGAAAGGAGGAGATGTTTGTCTTTCTGCTTATGGAAGTCTATAATTAGCCTGGGTGGAAGTAAGACTCAGAAATAAATGATATAAAGTGGGTGTTATTTTTGACTACTTCTCCTTTACAATCAAAGAAGAAGAAAGGCATAGTGATTTCACATGACTGACTGGAAATAATATGATGGTCATCTTGGGCCAGGAAGTTTTTAATTTTTTTTTCCAAGCTCTTGAATCTGTGTTTGTCCTAGCCATTTATAAAACTTGGTGATACCTGGTAGCTCCTGGACACTGATGTGCTTCTTTAGGGCCTAGCCATTAGTTGCCTATTGCGTTATACAACTCTTTCCTTTTTAGTGTGAAGAGCTGTCTTTTGGCTGTGCTATCACGTGTCAGCAATGGGGAATTCTCCTGCCAATGTCACTCCAAAATTAGGCAAAACTGACAATATATGCCATTAGTATTGTCACAGAAGGATAACAATGACAGGGAGGACAACATTTCATATCGTGGCACTCCTAATAAACGGAACGCATGGGATGACAACTCTTTCAGCAGTCAGCTGTTTGCGAGCCTCGGCACTCTTGCAGCTGTTTGGCAGGACATACGATACAATAAAATCCTCACTTGGCCATTAACTAATTGTGTTAAGACACGCTTTGCTTAATATCTAGGCGCTAATTCAAAATAAATATAACAACCTATTGTCATATTGCAGATAATTTAGTGGTATATATGATCAGATACGTTATGGCTGGAGTTCAAAAGAGCACATTCTGTCTTTCATTCATCTGAGGACAAGCGCTTTACTGATAAATGAATGAGCACTTTTCTTAACCGCCCCAAGCATACAGTCATTGGTCCCAAGCTGCCAAATCCATTGGAATGACATAAATCGTAACCAATCATCTCTGGCAATTTCCTCCCTCATAGGTTTGCTGTCCAATCCGCGTCGTCTAAAACTGATTAAGTCCCACCTTTGTGATATGACGCTCACGCGGGCTTCCTGTGGCTTCTGGGCGCTGTTTGGTCCTGCGAACTATTGTACGGTTTGTTTGATATGTCAGATTTTAAGTAATAATGATGAGTCTAAGTTATTTCGAAGTTACATTTGGCACTTAGCTACACTTGGTATCGCATTTGAACCCGTTTATAAGGACAAAGTTCGAGTTGGAGAAAAACTATTTATCCCTGGGCCCGCTTACTTCTGGAGTGTTGAATGTGAGTTGAAGTCCGACAAACGTTTTTAATTGAATTCCCTTGCTGGAGTATAACAGTCTAAGAAGAAATATTTATCGAGCAGGTGAAGCTTGTTCACTTATATGTGCTGTTTGCAAAATGTCTTTTTACACACTCTAACTTAAATAACCAAAAACAATGGGGTAGCTTAAATTTGCAGCGTGCTGGCGAGTTCCACAGACCCTCTTGTTTTTAGCAAGTAGCCAGTTAGCTTAGAAGTTAGCCCACCTAGTGTAGTTGGCTAGTTAAGTTCTCTAATTTGTTTATTCAATAGACTTGAACCGTATACCTGCGAAACAACATATATGATGACGTTCCCCAAAGAAAATACTTAAGTCAATAGTTTTCACGATTGAAAGGTGGTATTAAGAAGCTGATGATTGCTATATAAGCACACAAATGTTCACAAGATGTGTTTTAACTTGTCCTCTATTGCTACCGTTCATTTTTCCTAGACGTTACAGATGGTCATCACCTGAACGGAATCTAAGCCACATTTGGCACTCACCCTGCTCCCTTCAAAAGCAATGGCAGACAGTTTTTACAAACTGGAAGATGAAGCCTTTCCAAGTTTCCTCTGCAAGTCTCTGGACAGCACCAGTGGCCGCCCCACACTGGGAAATGTGACATTGGGTTCAGGCCCAGGACTGCCGGTGGCTGCCTCTACTGTGGCTAAAATTAGACCCGAATCTGACAACAGGTGGGAGTATGCTGTTGGCTTTGGACAGATGTGATTTGTGTAGAAATGCTCTGAGGCTAAAAATAGATCTCAGGTTCTTTGTTTGCAATGCAAGGATGGCAGTATTGCAAAAATGCCTGCTAAAAAAAACAAACAACTGTGTATATTTGTCAATGAAAGCAGCTCTTTGTGGTCTCTGACATATTCAAAAAAAAGTTTATAGGTAATATATTAATTCTGGGTGAGCATATAGATGCCAAATGTAATTAAAGGTACTAATAATTATTTAAAGTTGATTTTTGTGTTAACAAGCTGCTTTTTGCGCTATTTGCTCATTTTATAGAGACAATCCCATTGAGGCTTCATACCTGGATGGCAGAGTGCTGCAGCAGGCTGGTCTACAGTTATCTGGAGTAGAACAGCCCAAGTTTGCCCTCAGCTTCAAAGATGACATGTGAGTATATAAATACATGTAGTTCACGCTGCTCATTGTTGCCTGTGAAATCTGTTTTAAAAAAAAAAAAAAAACCCCAAAAAACTGTAGTGTGTAATACTGCAGCCAATTTCCAATTGTTGGATCAACAGTCAGGATAGATGTTTTGAGGTTTGAAGGATGAGAAACCGAATACTGAAATGTAGTAACTCTGATCTTTAGTGTCGATTTTACTTGAGGTGTGTACCTTTGTCATCTCGGTGAAAATAAATGCCCTTTTTCTTTAAAATGTTTCAAATGCAGTGAAGTGGATATACAGCTGTTGTTGTTAGTAAGAATTTAATGTTTTACACACACAAACACACAGTATAAAACTGACTAATAGATAAGTAATTACTTTAACTCTCCTTTGGCGTGTTTTACTAATGTGTTCTGAATTATTTACATCCCTGTCATTGTTACAGGGATAATGCAGATGACTTCATTGCAGCCCATCGTCTTTCAGACAAGCTTCTGAAGATTAATCTGGATGAGAGTGCATCCAGAAATCAAGGCTCCATGCTGGGCCTTGGTACTACGCAGACAGGCTCAGTCTGTGGCCGTCCCACAGAACTTGGAGCAGGTAAATTCTTGTGCCCCTGGCTCTATTGACTTTTTCAGGCACACATTAAATAATATTTCTGGCTTCATCAGTCTATTTAAGTGACCATTCTCCATTCAGACTTGGCACACAATGTAAAATTGAGCCATGTACTACTTGAATGTGTACCATGGTTCTTTCTGTTGCTGTTGTGGTAATGCAAAGAACCATGGTACACATGAGTTAGGGCCCTTAAATGTAGCTAATAACTGGAAGTTTGCTTGTTCTTATAAATCAACCACTTCATACTGATCTGTTATGTAAGCGTTTTTGCCTAAAGTTGTTTTGTTTTTTGTTTGCTTGAGGCTTTTTGGGGAGGGAGCAATGTGTACATGCTCATTTGATCCACCTGTACGAAAGTGGTACTGATGAACTTGTTTGTGTCTCTTCTAACAGATCTGTCAACAGGGCTTCTGACATTTGCTCATTTTGGACATAAAGATGTCACAGACAAAAAGGTACCACCTTCCCATACATGCTGATCAGTTTCCTGTTGATTTATATCTATATGATGTGTCATGCGACTGCTGTCCAAAGATTTGGACTATTTCTTTCCCTACTCATTTTCTGTGTTCTCTATTTTCTGTCATAATGTACAAAATACAGAGTTAGACTCACTGTTTAAAAGCCATTATTTCACTTGTTTTAAACTTATGAATGTCTTGATACCTAGCTCTTTCTACAATGCAGTATTTTTGTTACAAGTGGGGTTTTTTTGTTTTTTTTGTAATCAAACTCACCTTTTTTATTTGCTAACAACATTTCTGTAAAGTTGCTTTCATTGCATTCCTCTGTTGTTCAGTCCATACAGGTTCAGGCCTTACCAGCTACAGTTGAAGACAACCAGGCGCTGAGTGAAGGAGTGGGCAGTGACCATTTTAGTGACAGCAACTCAAGCTTCCTGGCCAATGAGAAGCTCATGTCTGTGGATAGTATGAATAGCGACCTAACAGGTAAGTCAGACCTTTAAGTCCTTAGAGTCACGCTTTGTACATCGTTCCTATTTCAGTTGGATAAATTTAACACCGAGCAGGTGTGATATTTGTGATTCAGTCACACACATACTTGGTGTTTGGTCACCAGATGATGACATTGACGTAAACAACATGCCTGATGATGAGCTGGAGCTGTACTTCAATAAGCTGGTCCCTCCTGCTATGCAGAGAGGCAGAGTGGAGGGCCAGGAGATTCCTGCAACAGTAAGGCTCTTTCTGCTCTACTTTGCTGACTTTACTGACTTATACATTTTACCAGTACCACTTTTAAAAAGATGTAAGCTAAAATATTTGTTTCAGAGTTCTCACTAACACAGTACATCTTTCATAGGGAGTGCCAGGTGCTGCTGATGTCCTGTCCAACCCAAGTTCTACAGAGCCTGAACAGTACAGAGATCAATTCCTTGATCAGTCTGATCAGGTGAGCATGTTGATACATTGCTTTGTGACTGTGTGCTGATGTCAGCTTAGGCCAGGGGTCTGCAACCTTTAACACCCAAAGAGCCACTTGGACCCGGTTTCCACGCAAAAGAAAACACTGGGAGCTGCAAATACTTTTTGAAATCTAAAATGAAGATAACACTGTATATATTGTTTTTTACCTTTGTGCTTTGTGTGAACAACTAAAGTAAGTAAAGTTTATTTATTAAGCGCTTTTCACAGACAGGCAGTCACAAAGCGCTGTACATAAATATTAAAATAAACAATACAATCAATAGACATTATACACAATGTAAAAGATCAAATGTAAATAATGTAAAGAATATAAAATACGTAGATCAACAAAAGGCTTGTTTGAACAGAAAAATTTTTAACTGCTTTTTAAAAGAATCCACAGAGCAACTAAGGTGTCTTGCTTATGAAATCCATGAAGTGCTACAGAGAAAATTACATTTTATTTATGTAATTAACACATTTTAAAATCTTAAAGAAATATAACAAAAGGAAAGACACCCAGCTGAACTAAAATGATCCATGTAGCAAACAAAAACTGCTGTGAGCCGCCACCCTTATATCGCCTTTGGGCTTTTGGAGCCTTGACCTGACTTTTAAAAAGTAATTGGGAAAAAAAGCTCTATGCCGCTAAAAAAAAAAAAAAATAGATGCAAAATTCTGCCTAAATATCTATTTTACCTTGTTAATGTGTGTGGCGGGGCGTGGTCTGCAGTGCCGCTGCATGGGAGTCGGATGCACCTGAGCGGCACCCGCAATCACGCCTCGCCACCTTAAAGTCTGTGCTCTCTCTGCTGTTGTTGGTGTGTGTCGGGCTGTGAGCTGAAAAGCTACAGCCGGCTTTATGCGTACAGCAACCGTGTGTGAAAAGTAGTCAATAAAGAGATGCTGAAAAGCATGTTCATGTAAAACATCGTCAGGTCTGCCGTGATATGTTTACAATAAGACTTCTGGTCCCGAACCTCTGCGCACAGCGTCTGCAAATCGGGGCATTCATCTTTACGCAGGACTGTAAGCTGTCATCTGTGAGGCAGGAGCGGTGTTTGTTTTTAACATAGTTCACGGTTGAGAAGAGCTGCCGACGTAATGTGGATCCGAAGATCCATAATTGGCCTATCTGGGGTTGAAAGTCTCGATAAATGCACGGCGTTTCTGCGGGTACACCGGCTTCCCCGAGTGTAACGCTTATTTTGAGCGATGAAAAAAATAACAAGATATAATTTTATTTTTATATTTCAAAATCACAATCTTCCAATTTAGAACTACAAGTTAAAAAAAAGAACTAAACACAAATAAAAGGCACTTCAGCGAAATACTTCTAATTTATTTTCCCAAACCACCCAGAGCCGCAAAATAAGAACTAAAGAACCGCATGCGGCTCCGGAGCCACGGGTTGCCGACCCCTGGCTTAGGCAGAGAATGATAACTTGTGTTTGAAACTACAGGTCAGTTTAGACAGCTGACCTTAAAAATAAGGGTTTAGCAAGAACCTTGTTTACTTGACTTTTGGTTTGCTTGTACTTAATCCTATTTGGGCTGGATATTGAAAGCCACATGTTTACTTTCTCTCAATTTGGAAAAAAATAAAATAAAAAAAAATCAGGAGGATTTCCAGATGCCCGATGTGCGCCTGGCTGCCACAGGTATGGACTCCTGTCCAGCCAGTGATGAGGACACGGAGGATGAGCTGGAATCTGCAAGAAGGAGCAGTGATGCTGCCAGGACTCGGCTGCTGCCAAGCACATCCAGACAGCTGGTCAGAAATACAAAAAGAAATATTATCAGATATTTTTACATTTTCATGTCTATATTGGTCACCAGTAGATCCACTGTTTTATTTTCAATCAAAGTGAACAGCATTCTCAATATTGTTTTACTTACTGCTTGTGTTTTTCTCTGTGTGAATCGACAGGTTGGACAAAGCAACCGTCCCACGTTCAGGCCAGGTCTAGAAGGAGGCAGTTCTGAGGATGAGGCTTCCAGTGGTCGGGGTGGTGCATCCTCGTCTGGGATTGGACACAGGCGATCTGCTGAAGGGCAAGTCATCAACCCTCCTGTCACAGGTATAACACCCATCTTCAATGTTTGCTGTGTGTGTCTGTAGTAGTAGTAGTAGTAGTAGTAGTGACAAAACTGTCATTCCACAATCCTATCATATTGTTAAACCAGCAGTAGATTATGTGAAAATGAGAAACAAATTTCCCAAGCCTCTTGTATAACCCAGTTTTTTGTTTGGTGCTGTGTAACATCAGGAGATGGAGGAGGTGGGGATGGGAGCAGTGGCAGTGAAGAAAGTGGAAACGATGGAGGAGTGTCGACCATCCCTCTTCCACCAGCAACTAATGTCCAGACCACCTACGATGCCCTGCGTGGGTTGGGGATTGTGGGTAGCAGTGCTGTTGGTGAAGATGAGGACCATAATCTGAACAGTCTTCCAGTACATGGAAGAATCAGCCTTCCCAGACATACAAAGGTACGAATGGGGCTCTGTACTCGGTAGTTGGTGGCAAATAATTATTTCTATGTCATGGTTAACGTGACTGTGGTTTTAAGACATGAAATGTTTAAGCCCTTAACAATTTCTGTCATTCCTAAATGTTTGATGCCATTTTTTTTTTTCTTTTTTAGTTGTCCTTGAAGTAAAAGTGAAAGTTAACACTTAAAACATATCTTGATTGCTTGATTTCAAATCCATATAGTGTTAAGAATAATTCCCTTATGCAGATCTTTATGAACCCGGCTTTCTGAAAACGACAGGTTAATTGAATTAAGCTTGATAGTTATTACTCCTCAGCTATAAAAGGTTGATGGGTTATTGACCTCTGATCTTGAGGGTGACCTCAAGATCAGAGGTCAAGTTTTCTGAAACTCTTGTGAATAAGATGACTCGAGAACGAGGCTATGTAGGACTTTCAAATTGATGCCATAGGTGTGTCTACTAGAAAGTTTGAATCCCACTGACCTTGACCTCAAGGTTAGAGGTCAAGTTTTCTGAAAGGCACCTAGGATTTTCAAATTGATACCATAGGTGCATCTACTAGGAAGCTTTGGGGTAGTAGTGGTAAACGCCAATATTTTTCTTTTTGCTGTAGAAGTTGTGAAATCTATTTATCAATGCCAAATGTAAGTCTTACCTTTTTGATAGTCCATAAAAGCCTTTGCAATAGCTATGAGCAAAAAAACACATTCATTTGTTCATGAAGTTCACGATCAAGTCTTTCACCGTTTGGACCCCTGATAGATGGAGAATATGACTTAGCCTTGACGGTGTGTTTGTTTTTTGTCTTTTTGCTTTAATTTTAATTAAAAATTGTATTTATTTTTTTTTTATTTTCAGATGGGAGACCGTGTGGGTCCTGTTGGAACAGGAGAGACCAGCTCCTCTCTGGGGATGTCTGGGGCATCTCAGAGGCTTTCTCATGTCAGCTGGAGCAAGGCCCTGGACAGACAGGAGGCACTGGTAAGTACAGGTGCTGTATGTAACTGCAGTTGACCAGCTCGTGGTCATTTCAGTCACGCATGGCTATATTTATTATATATTGTACATACTATGCTGTTAACACTGTAATAGTGTTTTGCACATTTATCTTATATTGTTGAACTGAATTGTTGGTGCTTTCTCCTTGAGTACTTGACACTATATGTCAAGTACTGACAAAGCAAGGATGTTATTTATTAAAATGTGCTTGTTTGGTAGTCAGAGTAGCAGTATTAATATTGCAATATTATTATTATTAGGATTGCAGAATCAAAAGTTGAATGGGACCATTTTGTATTTGGCTTCTATTTTAGCAAAAAACAAAAAAAGTAAAACATAAGGAAACCTAACAGTGAATTTTAGGTGATTTAATAATTGAAAGATGGGTAACCCCAACAACTGAAACAAAATATTCAACAGAGCTTTCATTCAGTGTTTGGTTTGAGCTCATGCTCAGGATGCTCAGGTATTCAAAAAGCAAAGTTATGTGTCATCTGATTCTCAAGAACATTAAATTGCTGTTTTTATTCTCTTAGTTATGAATCCTGTATTTTTACTTCACTTATGACATTTAAATATTGGCTTTTCCGTACACATAACAAATAGTGCTTCAAACTAAATTGAATGATTTGGTAATCAATCAGAACGTTGGAGGTACCTGTAGTTGTAATGAGCTTTAAAGGCTATATTTGCTCATGTTTTTTCTAATTATGAATGTCAGGATGCCATGGAGAGCACAGACTCTGGGCCTGCAGTTGACAGACTGTTGGACTCGGTCTACCTGAGGAGCGGAGCTGCACTGAGAAGACCTCAAGATTCAACGAACCTTACTGTGTCTCACCTTCAAGGAACCCAAGGGCGCTTCCACCTCTCCCAGGTAAATGGAGGTTAGGGGTAAAAATCTCTTGTAGACCTAAGTGCCCGTTTAAAGCCAACTGTGCTAGTCCTATTTTTGAGCATTTATTTATTTACATTTTGTAAATAAAATTAAAAATTAACTTGCAAATGACCATACAAATTTTGATTGATTTTATATATTTTTACAATACTTATGCCTCAGGTGCTGGTTCCAGATTGTGATGACAAGAATGACGATGATGATGATGGAATAGATGAGCCTGATGGTGCCAGGCCCTCCTTGGGCTTAAGAGGAGGACCCTGCGGTGATGTTACTACTGCTGAGGTTTCAGACAGTACCAGCGAGGATGACAACAATCCCCTCTCCACATCCCTGGAAGCTAAGTACTTCTCTCAAAGTTTCCACCAGGAGCAGGATGATTCAGATGATGGCTGGAACCATTGCCCAGACAACCTAGAGCAGGAATTTCAACGAGGTAGGTGGTTGTTATTCTTGAATAAATACGGAGTCTTAATTCTGATGTAAAAATCTGAGACTGATGTAACATGTTAAGAACACTGCTGCTCCCCTCAGGAGCCAATGCCACTCATAATGTAGTGTATCAGAATGAAGAGGGGCAGTGGGTGACAGACCTGGCATATTACTCGTCCTTTGAAAAAGAGGTTGCTGGAAAGACCTCAGAGAGTGCTGCCCAGTTTGAGACAGAGGACTTTGTTCCTGCAAGTATGGTCCACAACCTTATTATAATATTAGATTTATATACTACACTGTTTCATTTGTATGTAATATACACTGAGTTTTTGGATGATGTTTCCTTCTCTTGCAGGTGACGCTATGGACAAGATAGTGAAGGATCAAGAACAATTTGAAAAGGAGCACCAGTTCATGCAGGTACATATGACTGCCTCGCCAGATTTTTTGCTGGCATACTATTTAGAGCAGTTTTCTACTGCCATACAATAAATGAAGGTATTGGCAGGTAACTTGAAGTTTCTGCTGCACTGTTTTGGTGTAAAGAATGATCTCTGGTGGTGTAATGTATCATTCAGGAGGAACAGATCGAACCAGCCAGCAGCAACGGCACCTTTAACAGCGACTCGTCCTGGAAATTGCCCTTCAACAGCCACATCCTAATGAGGGCCTCCCAGGTCTCATCAGAATTTATGCAAGGAGATGAAAGCTACCTGCGACTTTCTTTGGGGCAGTTTTTTGGACAGCGTTCTGAAGCTCTGGGCTGTTTGGGAAGCTCCAGTGATTTAGTTAAAAGGGTCAGTAAAAGCTACTTTGCAGAAATTAAAATTGTTCTTTTCCCCAACTCAACAAAGTTGGGAGACTACTAAGACTACATAAAGGTGGGCATGGACAGAAGCAGCTGCCAAAGAGTTTTTGTTTGCTTGAAGATTACACAAATTCTGAGAGGAGGAGAAGGAATGCAAAAAGTGTGAAATTATTAAAAAGATACTTTTTGTTCCTCTAGCCATCCTTTGGCTACATCATTACCTCTCCAGAAAAAAGGGAACCATTTCCCTTGATTCACCCTTCAGAGTTCTCAAATAGAGATGGCTCTCCTTCCAGTGACACCACGGATCTCAGTGAAGCAGACAAAACTCTCAACCCAGGTGTGTTTGTAGCATCGCTGTTGCTGGAGCATTATTTTAAAGGCTTATAGAACAGAACAGAATCTTTTCTGTGTCTTGTTCATTTTGCAGTGATCCACATTGTGCTTCTCTGCTTACACTCATCTTCTTGCAGAGGAACTAGATAAAACTCTTGAAGCTCCAGTTGAAAGGATGTCACCAAAAGGGACCACTGATCTAGACTCTTGTAAAAAGGAGGTATGTAGATCCCTTTTCTTTCTTTCTTTTTTTTTTTTAATGATATTTTGAATATTTTAAAGATTACATGCACAGTTTTATGACATAAATCACTTTCCTCTTTAGGAAAATGGTGTTAGAGCTGCACATCCAGACAGCAGTGATGGCCCCAGTTCTGATTCAAGCTTGGCTAATCAGAGCTATGCGATCCCTGACAATAACAGCAGTCCGCTGATGCTTAGTATCAGTACAATTGCTTCAGCCATTGCAGATGCATCCATCAGTAACGACCCGTCACAGCTGGCTGCCATGATCATGGAGCTGTCCAAGAAGAGTAGGGCGAGGAATCGTGCAGAGTCTGCAAAAGTTGGCCCTGCTGTCAGCAGCACTGAGGAACCTACCTCAGCTCTGCATGTAAGCGTTGATTGTTTATTTAACAATATGTTTAAGGGTGTTAGTTATATCTATGACTTGTATATCAGATTAAGGAATGGTTAAAGTTCTAAACATGTTCTTTCAGTGTTTAACTTAAAAAATGAAAATTAAAAAATTGAAACACTGTTTTGGTCTCTATCTAGATCCTCCCTGAGCCAGATCACAGTGGCATTGTAGACACACTGCAGAGAAGCACCTGTGTAGGAGAGATGACTGGCTTTGATATGGAGAAATACTTGAAAAAGGTTGATGTGTCTGGCAACAGTGATTCCTTGGGGGCTCATACCACCCTTGACTTGAGCAGCTGGACTAACAATCTCAGCAGCTCTCAGAGGAAGCCTCAGGCAGGACATCCTGAAAAATGGGGGAACGCAGCTCAGCACGTGGACGGTAAGACAAGCGTGATGGAGAAAGACAGCAGGGGAGAGTCAACGATAGCGCCCGGTAGCTCTATCCCTCAACAGTCACTGAGCTCTGCCAGGAGATCTGTGGGCTCTTCCACACACAAGCCTCCTGCAGACACAGTGTTATCTCATGCTGCTTCCTCAGCCACTACCTGTACTTCATTAGGTGGAGTCAAACCAGCAGAAGTGAACATAGAAGCATCCAACGGTAGCCCTTTTAAATCCCCACACCAAACGAATAAAAGCTCTGCTGCTTCACCTGGCTTGCCCAGAACCTCCCCTGGCTGGATGAAAGGGCAGTCAGTCCTCCCTTGCCGTAAAGGTTCCTCTCCCGTGACGCAGAAGCATGCGGACACATCCAGAAATTGTGAGAGACCACCGCCCAGGAATATCTCTGCTGCTCCGGCCCCACTGGAGAAGCATGTTGGCAGAAATGTTCAGTCTTCTGTAGACCCTTCATCTGGTGCGTGAAATCCACAAAAACAAACATAAATAATGTGCATGGTACATTAAAAGCATTGGTATCCACCATAATGTTGATTTTTGGTAAGGATTGCTGCAGTTGGAATATTTACAAGGTTTTTTTTTTTGTTGTTGTTGTTGTTGTTTTTTTGTTTTTTCTCCTTCTGAACAAAAGGTTTTTCTGAGCCATGTATAGAGGAGACTCAGTGTAACTTCAGACCATCCACTTCTCCTCTTACCCACTCCTCTCCAAGTCAGACCTCTGTTCCCAGTGCAGATGGGTATTGTGTCACATATTGTTTCTATAAAATAAATGTTTTTAATGTTAGTTTTTGGTTGGCAGTGCTGTTAGCATGACCTCATTTTACATTTAGCTCAAGTCTTCAAATGTCTACCCTGTTCTCTTGTATGTCATTCATCTTTTTATTACTTAGTCAAAACTCATCACTACGGACACTTAATATATGTCTTTATTACTAGCCATTATTCATTTGTTACTTTATCCATGTTGTCTTGCCTTCCCAGTATGTTGTCACCACCTTCATCTTCCGGACGTCTGGCAAACAGACATCCAGGTCACGACCTTTCTCCTCAGAGTAACTGCTCCAGCCCTAGTCTCAGCAGGCTCACCTACATCTCACTGAATGATGGCACTGTCGTACCTACACCTGAGAAACCAAAGGTACACCATGAAAAAGTCAATTGTGCCTGACTTGGGTTATAACAGCATTGAAAATTTGATCCAGCTTAAATACATGAAATGATTAATTTAGATTTTTTTTCCTGGTTGTGCTCTTGGTGAAAAGAGTGTCGTACTGTATTTGTCTTAATTTTTGTGGGGTTTTTTTTGTTTTTGTTTTTTTCCGTGCTGGGCTGTTTGCACTGAACAGAATAATTCTAGCATGGCACTGAGCACCACCATCATCAGATTCAGTCCTACCCCACCTGTGGATCCAGATGCACAGTCTTGCATGGAGATTCCAGGGCTTCCCAAAAGCCTCGATCAGGTGCAGACACAGCATTCCAGAAGTTTAGACCCACTCCCACCCCGGCCACATAAAAGCCCAGAGCCCTCGCGTAGTGGTTCTGCTTTGAGCTGCACCCGCAGCCAGAGTGAATGTAACTACCACTGTCCTGGGAACAGAAGCGGTGACATTTCCACCAGCTGCAGGAATCACAAGCACCTCTCTGAGTCTAATGTAAGGCAGCTCACTAAAGTGGACTCGGGATATTGTAGCAATCTGAACATTCAGCAGACTAGCAGCTCCACAGCTCCTCAGAGCTCCCAGCAGTGGGGTACTGCTAGCTCAGTTTCATCGTCTGTGTACACCGGAGGCCTCGGTATGCCTCCAACATTTTCATCGGACGGACTTCACTATGTGCCCATCCCCAGCTTTAAGCCTCAGTGTCCTGGCATGATTGACCTTCCCCACCAAGGAGATGTGCAGTCCCTCCTCACTGGACGTGCTCTCTTCAACTCTCAGCTGGCTCAGCAGTATCTGGGACCTGAAGCTCCGCTACATCCAGCTGCTTATGTGGGAACAACAGGAAGCGGTCTCTATACTGTGGCCTCAGCAGGTCTGCCATCATTCACTTTCCTAAGTAAACATGCTGAGGTGTTGGTACATCATGACGGTTAAACCCAGACAATATAAGCTTAAAATAATCCTTCCTCCTTTTTGGCAGGCATACCAAACAGTGATCTACCGGTTAGACACATCCACACAACATCTGGTCCTCTGGGGATTTCTGGTGCTGCTGGATCCCATCTCCTTCCCAGACCACATCAGAGCCAGCAGGACATTGGAATGATGGGGAAACCCTTCAGTCAGTATACTGTAGATCCTCTGGTGACAAGCGGTCTTGAAGAACTGAGAGGTAGCAGTGTTTTTATCATCATTATCAGTGATCAGTAATAGTAGAAGAAATATCAGTACACACTCTAGAAGTTATAAAGACTTGCATAACTCAATTTTTTTAATTAATTAATTAATTTGTTTATTTTTATTTTTTTAGATAAGGCTATTAATGCGCTTCATACCGACATTCGTCATGCCTGTTGGCAAGAGTCATAAATCACCGAGTTCATTCTCTATACTTGTAATAAGTATATGCCTTATCTTTCCTGCAGTGAGGACTTGTGTTTCTCTGTCATGTATTACTGTTCCACTGTCATCCTCAGGCCAAGTGGTGGTGCCAGAGGAGCTACGGTTCCCTCATGCCTGCTGTGTGGGCATAGCCTCACAGACCTCCCTCAGCCTTTTCAACCCGTCTGAGAGATGGCAACAAGTTTCAATTACCGTTAATAGTCTGGCCATTGATGGAGAAAAGGTGAATCCCCTGTGTCACAGCATGTATATTTAAAGTACACCCTTTTTTTTTTTCTTTTTTTTTTAAATCTCTTGAGTTGCCATGACTCAGTATTTTATTTTTTACATGTGCTTCATTCTTTCCGTACAGGTGGACAGCTTGCCTTACCAGTGGCTAATGGTGAAGAACAAGACAATCATTGGCCCAAAGAGTACAGAGGAGCAGAAGGTGTTGTTCATACCTCCCCATGCTGGTGTCTACCAGTGTGTCCTCAGTGTTAGCTCCTGGCCAGCATCTGCTGAGACAGAGGTGGCTGCCAGGGCTAACATATTTGCTAGAAGGGTGGTGCTTGTTGCCATAGCGGAGAACCCGGCTCTGGAGGTGAGGTTCCCCAGTGTTTTGTTAAAAGAAAATTCATGAAAATGAAAATCAGGGGGAAGAAAAAAGCTAAAAGTATTAGCTGAGCTAATATTCTTAGACACTTTCTTTTTTCTCTTCTTTAGTGACTTGCTATGAAATGCATTTCACAGTATTTAACTAGACTCAAATTCATTTTGGTTCTCAGGTTGAAGTGGGCAAATCTGGCTGTTTGGATTTTGGAGACCTGCCTGGAGGCGGTGCTAAATCTCTTCCTCTGAAATTGCTCAACAGGACACATGCCACAGTACCCATCCGACTGGTCATCAGTGCAGTAAGTCACTGTACTATAATGAAACTATAAAAATGATTATGTATCTTTTTAAATCACTCAAAAACACATGTGCTGATCCATAGTAGTTTTGCAATGACCATGCTTGGTAGCTGTCCAGTTTCAAGATGATGTATTTATGTAAAGAATCAAATAGAGCAGTGGTTCCCAAACTTTTTTTGCCAGGCCCCCGTTTTTTACAAGAAAAATGTTCGCACCCCCCCCCGCACAAACACATCCTCCAAACACACACACCCATATTTTGTTTACAAACTCCATTGCGGTTTATTTCACACCTCAAACATTTAGTAAACAATTAAGCAAATACAAGTAAACGGCAATAAATTACAGGTAGTAATAAAATATACTACTAACTCTTTTACGCTACGTCCACAACTACACGGGTATTTTTGAAAACTCAGCTGTTTCTATGCGTTTGGGCTTTTCGTCAACACGTAAACGGCGTTGCGATTCACCGAAAACGGAGATTATTTAAAACTCCTTTTTTGCGTTTACGTGTGGACGAGGATTACAGAGTTCGTCACGCAACGTCAAAGGTATGTGCCTTTTTTCACGTCACGCTGTGCGCCACGTTATTGTTTACATGAGATGAATTGCAGAATGGCAGATAGAGACAAAATACTGTTAATCTGACTATCTTCAGGTTTTACACGCTTACATATACACACGCAGTTACTGTCCCTCCATTTAGAAAGGCAGAGGCATCACGGTGTAATTATTTTACATGTAGTTGTTTTTTTTTTTTCCTGTGTAATAATATTCAACATTGCTATCAATACATTTTTCAAAAAATGCCTCTCTGTGCAAAATAGGTTTAAACACATAAACAACTGTGAGATACTGTTTGTCCGTGATTTGAACAGGGGGAACAAATTACGGCAGGATCAGCCTGATATTATTTGTATCCCACTGTAATTTTACTGCATAAAGAGCTAACATCATGTTAGCTCTTGATTTTTAGTTCACAAACACTTCTTGTAATAACTAACTACTCCTGACATTTAATGTCAGGAGTAGTTAGTTAATACAAGAAGTGTTTGTGAACTAAAAATCAAGAATGTGGGATCCTGTTTGTCCATGATTTGGAGAGCACAGCGCGTGCTCCTGACGCAGGGAAACTAATTTTGCAGGGGAGACCTACCTTGGCACTTGTGCAGGTGAAGCCAAAGGGAAGATATGCTTCACCATATTTTCCAGTCTTTGGCTTGGAAGGAAGTTTGTTTGGAAACATATTTGGCGATGCTTCATCTCCTGCTTTGCGTTTGTGTGGGAGCCCCGTCAAAAACCTGTCCACAGTGTCCAAGCGCTCTTTTTTTTTTTTTTTTTTAAATTTTCATACCGCGCCCCCCTGCAATGGCTCTGCGCCCCCCCTAGGGGGCGGGCCCCACACTTTGGGAACCTCTGAAATAGAGGGTCGAGGTTCAAATGATGGGTTAAAACACAAAAAGACTCAATCTAAAGTTAATATCACATCAAAGCTAATGATCTAGCAAAAGTCAGAGAATGTTTCTATATTATAAAAAGAAAGTGTCTGCACTGGAGCATAGATGATTAATAACAACCAGTTCCTGCATTGCTTTGTTCAGCAGAAACACAGTTTGGTATAATGAAACGTATCTGAGTGGTTTACATTCTAAACTTTATTCCAACAGAACGCCACAGCATGGAGATGCTTCACCTTTTCCAAGCACCCTGTTACCATGACATCTGAGGGCACACAGCCGGCCGGACACATGACCCCCGTTTCCTCTCCTTCTGTGATGAATCATGTGATGCATGCCAACTATGGAGAGGTTTGAGTTGCCAAAATGATTATAATCCTTGTCAGAGTCCGCCATTTAAAGTATTTCACGGCTGCACGTGTTTGTGTCACAGTTAGTCAAAGGCTTGCTTAAACACTTGATACTCAAGCAGAGCATTTCAACATGATTATTTCAGTTTGAGAGGTCCTGTCTGACTTTTTATTCTTCCCCAGTCTTCACCTGAAGTTCACCTAATGATGTATCATAATAAATAAAACTTCATTTTTTTTTTCCAGAATCCAGAAAGCTTCATGGTCTGGGTTCATTTCAAGGCCCCTCAGAAATACACAGCTTGTTCTGGTAACCAGTCTGGACACAATAATTATACTGAAAGTTTTTTTGTTTGTTTTTTTTGGAATATATTTAACAAATCACTTAACCCATGATATTCTTAGTGAGCAGTAGAAGTTTAGGTGAAACAAAAATAATAAAACAGAAGTTGTTTCCTACTAAAGTTAACTGTGTGTTATTGTCCTTTTTAGCAGAGCTAGGTCCAGCTGATGAGTACAGTGCTCGTGTGGATATTGAAGTGGACTCCCCTGGTCCCAGTCGTGTGATCAGGAGCATTCCCCTCAGGGCCAGGTCTGGAACTGCAAGGGTCCATGCTCCTAAAGATCTGCAGGTAACTAAGCTGCTGTGTGGCTGTTCTTAAACTAATAGGAACTAGCTTAACATCATTTAGCATTTCTTCCTGAATATGATATTGAAATATGTACAGCCCTTGTTAATATGGTTTTTGCAACTATCAATTATAATACGCACTAAGAAATAATATTTTCCCCCGTTTTTGAGGGTAAAGCAGAACAAACTCAAGTAGATTTAACTGAGAAAACTTATAAATTCACCAGGGAATCGAAAAATTCTTTCCCCCACTGAATGATGGCGGTGTTTGTGTGATCTTATGTCTTTAAATATGTTTGTGGCATCTTCAGAAGTAAGGAAACATTTTCAAGGATCGTTTAGTAAGTAATATCAACAATGGGGTATCTGTTGTTGTTGGATGAGTGTATGTGCTGAATAAAATCTGTGGCACTTAACCGGTTTAAGAATACATGCTTTACATGTACATGCCAAGGACACTTTTTTTCAGCTAATGAAATGTGTATTTTATTTGTATGGGTTTTTTTTTGTTTTTTTGTTTTTTCTTTTGGGTTTTTTACATAATGAAGAGGAGATGAGGACGTAATTTCCCTAGGGAGTAATAAAGTATTCTGATTCAGAAATTTGTAAAATAATTTTGTCATTGTGGAAGAATGAAAAGATTTGAATGAATTTGATTTTTGGCAGATTTAACAGAACTCTTTTTCAAGACTCAGTGTCTTCAACATTTAAATCATTTTAAATGTTGAAGACAACGCAGGAGTAGATGGAACCAGTATGACAGATTTTATTTGTTTGTTTTTACACAGTGCACATGGCCTGACTCCAGCAACCCTCCTTTTTATTTATGCTGAACAGCATATAAACACCACATTTATAAAGAGAAAAAAAGGCTGTTTTCATAAAATGTCATGATGTAGTAATGACTCATTCATTTAAGAGTGGACACATTCATTTATTTTATTATAATAAATCGAACTTTTTTGTTAGCATGTATAAGTTATCACTCTGTTGGCGTACACTGGCCTTTTGAGTTGGTAGCGAACTGTTTTTTTTTCTTTCTTGTGCTTCTTTGTCTAGACTGTCAGCTTGTCCGCTCCACTGGGTAAATCTAGTCAACAGACGCTGCCATTAAAGAATGCAGGAAACATTGATGTGCAGCTGAAACTCAAGGTAATTCTGACCTTTACTTTTCTTATTGGATTTGGGGTTTGGGTAAGCCTCTGTGACATTTTGGGCTCAGATTGTGGCAAACACAGCAGGGATCCATTGATATTTTGCCAATTTTTTTTTATTTTTTTTTTTTTCGCTTTCTCAACTTCCACCTTCAATGTTTCCCTTTCTTTCTCACCTTCTTTATTTCTTTGTGCTCCTGTTTTTTTTTTCTTTTCCCTTCCACTGTACATTTCTTCCTCTTTGTTGCCCATTCAACTGGAATCACTTTTCCTTTGCCTTTACTTTCATCCCTGTTTACAGTGCAGTGACAACGAGGACAGTTTTTCTGTCACACCTAATGAACTGACCCTGAGAGTGGGAGAGGAACACGGCATTGTTGTGTCTTTCAAAGCACAGGGCAACCGAAAATGTAGAGACAGGTATATAACTTTTTCATGATTGTAAGAGGTTCTTTTTGTAGCAACCAGATTTAAACACAAACCCACAATTTCATTCTGAAAAGGATTTTAATAACTGTGATAATACAAATGGATAACTTGTAATTGACATTTGGCTATGTATAACATCTGTATGCTTACCCCGGTTTCTAGACTTAAAATGAAAAAATGGCTGTGACAGCAGTCCTGAGTGATGTGAGGCGTGCATTAAAATGACTTATAACCCTGTATCTTTAGTATTAATATAATTTAATCCAGTCTGACACTGAAATTACCAGCAAATGTATATAATTGTGCCTTTTAGGACTCTAAGTATATCTTTGTTTTAATGAGTCTTCATTTTAATGAACTATACTCATACACCAGTCCTGGATTGTAACTTTGAAACCCCTCCAAAGTGTTGTAATATATTGTAAACTCAATCCTTATAATTAACTTTATATTCCAGCCTTCTCACCATTTTGGTGCTACTGTCCGGCCCTCAGTATGAGGTAACACTGAAAGGAGAAGTAACCCCTGAGGACTCTGGAAAGCATGCACTCCCCTCTGCAGCTGTGTGCGGCCCTGGTCTGACCAATAACGTCCCACCAATCCTCTCTAATAAGCAGTTTGTAGCCTGGGGAGGAGTCACCCTGGGCCGTGCTGTGTAAGCAATTTTTTTTTTTTTTTCTTCAGTTTTTCATTAATTTCACTGCTACACTCTTGCAGAAAAAGAAAACTTGTTATAGGTATCAATTATTCATTGGAAAGTAATCAATAAAAATCTCAAGGCCCAGTGGTCCATCTTATTCTATTAAGACTTGTATAATGTTATTCATGAGACGGGACAGTTGGCATCTACCGGGAGTGTTATTCCTCAGAAGCCATTTCAACATAATGCACAATTTATTTATACTCACTGAAGGGCGGCATAGAAGAGACGGCAGTAAGAAGGCTAAATCCCCCTCAATAAGTATTCTTTAAAGTTTTAGCCAGATCCAGATTTGACCCAGCTGTTCGTACACGAAGTAGGAAAATGATTGTCAGTGTTCAAAGTCTGTCAAAGGTCCAGTTAGACGGAGAACACTGTGTACACTGACTGTTGTCACGTAACCAAGAGCGCTTGTTTTTTAGCCAACAGAAGCTGGTCCTTAGGAACAACTCGACTGACGCCACACAGCAGCTGCGCTTGCTTATTCGAGGCCAAGACCAAGATTGTTTTCAGGTGCACATCATCTCTATTCTTGTTGTGTGTTGTTGTGAGTAGCGCATACTGTTTGTTTGGTTGTTTTTTTTGTTTTTTTTCTTTTCCTGATGTACTGGTTGGAACTGTGTCTTCTTCTTTTTTCTTTTTTTCTTTTTTTACTACTTTTCTTGTGTATTAGGGGTTCTGGCACAGTGGAATCTACACTGATCAGGAATAACATTCTGACCACTAACTGCAGTGTAGAACACTGATTATCTTTTCATCATGGCACCTGTTAGTGGGTGCGCTATATTAGGGAGGAAGTAAACATTTTCTCCTCAAAGTTGATGTATTAGAAACTGGAAAAATGGGCAAGTGTAACAATTTGAGTGAGTTGGGGTGTCTTGTTGGGTCTGCAATGGTCAGTATGTATCCGAAGTGGTCCAAGGAAGGAATGGTGGCGATCCAATGACAGGGTCCTGGGCAGCTGAGGCTCATTGAGGCACATGGAGAGCAAAGGCTGGCCCATGTGGTCAAGTTCAAGCTGGTTCTCATTGAAAGTTGTCAGAATACAGAGTTCATCACTGTTTGTTTTATATAGGGCTGCATAGCCACAGACCCCTGTCCACCACCAAAAGCATCAACAATGGGCATCAGAATTGGATGACAGAGCAATGGAAGCACGTGGTTTACTCGATGAATCGCGTTTTCTTTCTCATACACCTGACCATCACATGGATGGCCGGGTGTATGTGCATCGCTTATCTGGGGAACACCTGGCACTAGGAAAAAGGCAAGCTAGTGGAGATGGCGTGATGCTTTAGGCAACGTTCTGCTGAAAACCTTGAGTGTTACTTTGACACGTACCACCTACCCCCTAAACATTGTTGCAGACCACATGCACCTTTTCATGCCCTGATGGCCGTGACCTCTTTCAACAGGATAGTGCATCCTGCCATCCATCCATCTTCATCTGCTTTATCCGAGGCCGGGTCGCGGGGCAGCAGCCTAAGCAGAGAAGCCCAGACCTCCCTCTCCCCAGCCACCTCCTCCAGCTTATCCGGGGAACACCAAGGCGTTCCCAGGCCAGCCGAGAGATATAATCTCTCCAGCGTGTCCTGGGTCTGCCCCGGGGCCTCCTCCCGGTGGGACATGCCCGGAACACCTCACCCAGGAGGCGCCCAGGAGGCATCCTTGTCAGATGCCCGAACCACCTCAACTGGCTCCTTTCGATGTGGAGGAGCAGCGGCTCTACTCTGAGCCCCTCCCGGATGGCCGAACTTCTCACCCTATCTCTAAGGGAGAGGCCAGCCACCCTTCGGAGGAAGCTCATTTCTGCCGCTTGTATCCGCGATCTCGTTCTTTCGGTCACTACCCACAGCTCGTGGCCATAGGTGAGGGTAGGGACGTAGATCGACCGGTAAATTGAGAGCTTCGCTTTTACACTCAGCTCGCTCTTCACCACGACGGACCGGTGCAGCGTCCGCATCACTGCAGCCGCAGCACCAATCCGTCTGTCGATCTCCGGCTCCCTTCTCCCATCACTCGCGAACAAGACCCCGAGATACTTGAACTCCTCCACTTGGGGCAGGAACTCATCCCCGACCCGGAGTGGGCACTCCACCCTTTTCCAGCTGAGAACCATGGCCTCAGATTTGGAGGTGCTGATCCTCATTCCCGCTGCTTCACACTCGGCTGCGAACCGTTCCAGTGCGAGCTGGAGGCCTTCACCTGATGAAGCCAACAGAACCACATCATCCGCAAAAAGCAGAGATGAGATTCTGAGGCCACCGAAGCGAAAGCCCTCCGCCACTTGGCTGCGCCTAGAAATCCTGTCCATAAAAATTATGAACAGAACCGGTGACAAAGGGCAGCCCTGGCGGAGCCCATCACCCACCGGGAACGAGTCCGACTTATTGCCGGCAATGCGAACCAAACTCTTGCAACGGTTGTATAGGGATCGAATGGCCCGTAGCAATGGGCCAGACACCCCATACTCCCGCAACACCTCCCACAGGACACCCCGAGGGACACGGTCGAATGCCTTCTCCAAGTCCACAAAACACATGTAGACTGGTTGGGCAAACTCCCATGCACCCTCAAGTATCCTTGAGAGGATAAAGAGCTGGTCCAGTGTTCCGCGACCAGGACGAAGTGCATCCTGCCACAAAGCAAAAATGATTCAGGAATGGATTGAGGAGCACAAGAACGAGTTGACTTGGCCTCCAAATTCCGCAGATCTTAATCCAGTCAAGCATCTGAGAGATCTGCTGAACAAACAATTGTGATTCTTGGAGACCCAGCCTCAGATCCTTTGAGTCTACTTTACAGGACTCAAATCTGTTCCTAACATCTTGGTGCAGATACCACAGCATACCTTTAGGGGTCTGTTGGAGTCTATAGGAGGGGGACCAACACAATATTAGGCAGATGGTCGTAATGTTATGAATGATGGGTGTAGTTAACATTTGTTGAATTTGCTTAATTTGGTCATCCATTTCTTCTCCAGCTCCAGAGTTTATTCAGTCCTGAAGAACGTCTAACCCGACATGGAGAGCTGTCCATCCGTCCCAGAGAGGATGTGACCGTCCACCTTCTTTTTGCTCCCACCAGAGTGGCCTGCATGTTGGCCAAGCTGGAGATCAAACAATCTGGAGTTCGACCTTCACAGCCTGGGGTCAAATTCACTGTGAGGATGTGACCGTTAAAACCATTCCGTACTTCTTTCTCTGAAATCATCAAACACATTATAGTTTCTCTTATTACAGTTTTACTCTTCTTTTGTCACGCTCTTTTCACTTTCTGCGTCTGTGATTAATTTCATTCCTGTGTTTCTGATCCTTAGATTCCACTGTCGGGTTATGGCGGCACCAGCAACATCATCCTAGAAGACCAGAGGAAACGTGCAGATGGCTACGTAGCAACACTGACCGACATCGCTGTTGGCTGTGTGAGCAAAGTGTGTCTGTGTGTGAGGAACACAGGCTCCAGAGCTGCTTTCATCAAAGCTGTGGCCTTCTCTGATGTGCAAATACAATCACTTATGGAGCCCTCAGTCATCAGCCTCGCGCCTTCACAGTTTGTACTGAAGGAAAGAACCCAAGAGGTAAGAGATCCTCACTACCAATAGCTTCTTTTTGTGTTGATTTTCTCTGTGTATACTTGAACTTGTTATCAATCTGAATTTTCAGGTGATCACTGTGCTAATGAAGTCCACCCAAAGAGAGCAGAACCTCTGTCAGTTAGCCAGTGCACTGCTGGCTACAATCTATCTATTCTGTGGAGATGAGGTCTCCAGACAGCAGTACAGGAGGTGAGACCTTCCAGCATTTAGTTTTGTAGTTGGACTGTTGAATATTAATGGTAATAGTTCACAGGATTCGAATTGATAGTGATTTAATTAAATCTAAACGATCATTAGGAGAAGTTAAAGCTCTGTTGTAGTAAAGATGGCTTCAAATAATATGGATCTCTGTGGAAGGAAGGGATTTTATCTGTGTCACTTTGCATCAGCGTTAAAATGGCCTTCTGTTCTGTTCGGTAATGGCCAGAGCAGTACTTAAATAGATTAACTTTATCACCATATGAGTTTGTATTAGGTTCAGAAAAAAATATATATGGCCCTGTAAACTGATTTTACAAATGCTGCAATAAGAGCAATGAAGAGGAACTGAAATTGTTGCATCAGTAATTCCTTTAAGGTAGAAAATAAAAACTTTAAGTCCAGAGGGGGGCAATTAAAGTTATTTTTTTAAGTGTCCATCTTTCTTTTTCTTTTCTTCTTTCCTTGCAGTAGAGTACTGATGACGCTTGTGCACAAACAAAGCCGTAAATCGTTTCTGAATCATTAAAATGTTTACAGAGCCTTTTCCAGATACTTTTGGCAGGACTTTTTCAGTCCTGTGCATCTTTTATTTTTTTCTGTCAGGTTGCTTCAGAGCAAGCCAGAAGTTGCACGGAAGGCCCTGTCTGACAACAGTCTGCTGAAAAACATCGATTTTAATGAGAAGTTCTTGGGAGAAGAAAATGTTGCAGAGGGTAAGATACCATGCTGGGTAGGGGAATTCCTTTCTGATCTCAAGGTTAAAGCAGTTGAGAACTTTCCATAGATGATGGTAATAATCTGCACATTTCACGTTCCATTTTACTGCTTTGTTAACTTAGAACAATTTAACTTAAGTGTCTCATATGGAAATAAACAGCCTTTTACCCTTTTATTTAAAAAAAACAAACAAACAAACAAACAAAAAAACCCTACTAGTTTGGGCGTAGTAGAATATCTACATATTGACATTGAGAAAAATTGTGCACAAACAAACATCCTTGTTACCCCTCAGCTTTTAAAAGACTGAGGGATGTTGGGCGGGTGGGATGGACACCCGAGTTTGTGAATGCGATAACTGGAACAAGCAGATGTAGGACCTTCAAATTAATACCATAAGTGTAGCTACTAGGAGGCTGAAGAATACCACTGGTGTTTTTCTTTTTAGCAGTGATAAGAAAGTGGTATTAAAAGGTAGCACCTTAATACCAGATATGCTTTAGAAATGTCAGATTTAATGGTAAAGCAGAATTGTTCTGAAGCTTTGGGACAAGTTGAGCAAAGACTGTTTAGCAGAAATCACTCAGCCGAGGACAAAGTTGCATGGCTGAATAAAGCCTAAGAGAACACGAACATAAATTTAGCGCAGCAGAGATCCATATTTTGATTCTGAACATCTTTACATCTGACTCGCTGCTTAAAATTTGACGAATGATTTCCCTCCCGTGTAGCCTGTGACCTGCCCCAGCGGCCCAATGAAGCCCACATCTTCTACGGCAACATGAGTAAGGTGGTAGTGTCGTTGCTTGGAAGTACTAAGAATACAGACTTTGAGGAGAGCGAGCATGCTCTGCTGCTGCCATCTGCACAGTCCAGCTCAGAGACAGACAGGTAACCTGCTGGAATATACACGGGTCTGTTCAATCTTAATAGCAGTGTGATCACCAATATGGGGATCCAAGTACATGTTGGAAAACGCAAGACTGTTGGTTGAAGTACAGCATACTCATTTTATTGGGTTTATTTAGATTAGTAAACACATTCAAAATTATGATGAAACTATATCAATTGTCTTTGTGTATTCCTGCTATTTGATAACTCTGCATTGATGAGAATGCACAGTTTAATGGTCTTGTGTGATTCCCAGTGGGTCTTCAAATGGCAATGTGTCTCTGGATGTGCTGCCAGTGAAAGGTCCCCAGGGTCCAGCACTGAGAGTGGCAGAGCCTTCCTTAAAGGTACTGTAAGCCCTTCTTAATCAACTTTAATGGTTTCTTTCAATGACTATTGATTACTTTGGGGCTTTTTAAGGTGACTGAGATTTAGATCTTTGCTTCACTCTATTTCATGTGAAAAATGTATCATTTTTTTAATTGTAGACTATCTTCTTTTTACCCTCTTCAGGCTTCAGAGCCATTACACAAACAGTCCGAGTCCTGGACTATTCACCCAGAACAGCTCGTCCTTGCAGCTCCCACCATCAGTGAGTTGAATACAGATTTCAAGAGTACTAAGCAAGCTTGATTGTTAGTTTGGCTGAAGCAACCAGTGAATTTTTGTTGTTGTTGTTGTTGTTGTTGTTGTTTTTAGATGGTGCATCCACCACCAGTCAAGTTCAGATCCGAAACAATACTTCAAGAGAGCTGAGCTTTGATTTGTCCTGGCCCGCCCACTGCCTCACGATCACCCCACAGCATGGAGTTATCGAGCCTCAGTAAGAATACCCTTGAGTCAAGAGTTTTGGGTTACAGATTCTCTGTTTTCTGTTTTGTTTTTTTGTTTTTTTTCTGCATTTCTCACACTTGATGTGATTACATCACGTTACGCATCAACTGAATATTTGGAACACTTTAGCATGAGGTCCAGTGGATTTTTCCACATATGTAATATGTAGAGATGGCACGATACCACTTTTTTATGACCGATACCGATATCATAAATTTGGATATCGGCCGATATCGATATGAATCCGATATAGTGTTTTTTTTAATCAATAAAACTGTTTTTTTTTTAAATATATTCCTGCATTTTGTATAAGTTCATACTCAGGTTTAAAAAAAACAAACAAACACTAAAGCTATTCTGTTATACCTGTATGCAAAAAATACACTGCACCCAAAATATTTCATAGTTAAGCAACACTGATCAATCTAATCTAAACTTAAACCTACACCATCCTCCCTATTCTGGTATTTTAAAGAGTAAGCAACCTAACTAATAGGGTTGCAAACTCCCAGCAAAAAAAAAAAAATAGGGAACCACCCCCCACCCTCCACCTCATGATGCTTAATCGATGTAATCAACTTTAATTTGATGCAGTGTGAAAAAAAAAAAAAAAAAAAAAAAAAAATGCACAGAAATCAATTATTTTTCAAGAATAATTAAATAGGTTCAACATCTTTCTCTGTTCATGCCCTATCGGCCCCCCTGGCTAAACTTTGCTAGATCCGCCCCTGCACAGTTACCAGCCGTCAGCTACGTAGAAAAGGATCCTGGTGTAGAAAGTAATATTAAATAAATTCCTACAACAGATTATCAAGCTTAAACGTGCTGCTGTTGTTCCGCCGCTGGTTTCCTCTTTCTGGCGCGAAGTGGGCAATAAACAAACAAGAGAGACGGACTCGCGACAGAAAAGCCGATCAGCTGATCATTGATCAGTTTCACGATTGAAGTAGCAACAGGAGAGGGAGGGGGAGAGAATGAGAGGCAGTCACTCTATATATCGGTTGTTAAGCTTAACGCTGGAACGCTTTACAAACATTCAGAGATGAACTTACACACTTGCTTTACTTCTCTCTGGGATAACTTCCTCGGAGATGAAATGCCGGTTTGTCGCAAGTTTTGTGAGGTGCTTTTTTTGATATTTAATGGATCGGATTACATTTTTTATTTCTCTCCGATATCCGATCCAGTAATTTAGGTCCGTATCATACCGATACGTAATATCGGATCAGTCCATCTCTAGTAATATGAGGTATAATCAAAATATTCCACAAATCAGTCTTTAAAAAACAAAAAATGTACCTGGTTTAAAATTTGTAGATCTACAAGATCATCTTCTCAACCATGTCTGGCTTTATTCACTCCTGTTCTGAAGCATTTCTCTCTGTGTGACATAAGGTTTGTGTGTAGAGTAAAAAGACAATATTGACTTCTCTTTGAAACCATCCTGAATGATCATGGGAGCTGCTTCTCAGGATATGACCTTCAGCTGTTTTCTGTTAGCGTGCACCTTGATTTCATCCCTCAGGGTGAGACGGTCTCTGCAGAACTGTGGCTTGTGTCATCCTGTTTCACTACAGAGCACATTGAAAATGCAGGAGTTTTGTCCTAGAAAAAAAAAAACCATGCACACCTACCACTATCACTAGATTTTCCTCCTTGCAACCGAAAATCAAGCTGAAGTATTACTGTTTTCATACACTGGCAGAAATTATTTATTTATTTTTTTAATAAGGGAGATTTTAATGCGGTAACCCTTTTACATATCTGATTCCATAACTTTTGCCATTACAGTGGCTGGCGAACGGACAAGCAAATCCTAATTTAATGTGTGCATAAATCTGCTAAATGTTATGTTTGCGTCTAATTTTGTCATTATCATAAACCAAGGTGCCACCTGCAGATCTTGATCAGCCCCAACCCCTCATTGGCAACTAAATCTTCCCTGCTTCCCTGGAGTGGACAGATTTATGTCCAGTGTGATGGTCAACAGAAGGTATGGGATATTAGCAACTTTTTGTTTTTTTTCCATGCAACACTGACTCAGACTGTGAGAAACTGACATGAGCTAAATCTGAGCTGGTTTCAGTTTATTAAGGTTCAGATCCGTCGAGACCTTGCTCTGGATGTGTCTACAGCCCCAGCAGATTCAAGTTTGTCAGCCCTGCCTCCTCAGGCTGCTACCCCCTTGTTGCCTGTGGGCAGGCTCACCACGAGGCCATCGCTTACCCCACAGATGCCTCAGGCCATGGTAGAGATCAACAACAAGACCATCGTCTTCCCCACCACGCCCTCAGGGGAGACATCAGGTAGGAACATGGCTTACCGCTGGAAGTAAGTTGCGCTGACGAACATTAAAGCTCTACATTGTGCTCGTGTCTGAACAGTTTGACAACAATTATCTTTCAGTTTAAACATGAAATACTTTCCAGGCTGTCAGTTTTTAGTCGTGGTCTGTAGGTAGCACGTGATGCATCTATTCCTGTGGGAGACTGAACGTCTCTGTGTTGCTCCTGTACTTCAGAGGCCCAGCTGGAGGTGCAGAATGGGAACGTGGAAGTGAGGTGGTACCTGTCATCATTTGCTCCTCCATATGTCAAGGTGCTTTTTTTTTTTTTTTTCGCCTCCCTTCATTATCTCTTTCTTCTATTAGCTGTTTTCTCCTGCTCCTCTTGAATATCTCTCTTGGAGATCTCTGCTTTTACGGCTTTGTAGTTTATTTTGAAGTTACTTTTGTATGTGAGTATTGCGAAATCCGTTTTGTTTCATGAACTACTTTGGTAATTACTTTGTAATTGTTCACACTCTTGATGTTGTTCTAATACATAAAGCTTATGTTACAAACTGTGGTTCTCTCTCGCTCTCTCTCCCTCGCTCTCTCACTCTCTTTTTTCTCTCTCTTTTTTTTTTTTTTCTGTCTTCAGGGGGTTGACAACAGCGGAGACGTTTACCGGGCCACCTACACGGCTTTCAGATGCTCCAGGGTTTCTGGAACCCTGGGAGCACATGAGAAGATGCAGGTAGGTACTTGCAGTAGACTTGCCAGTAATATTTAAAGTAGGTCATTATAAAGGGACATCGGATCCTTTTTAATAAAAAAATAAAAATAAAAAAAATTAAAAAATCTCATTGCCAATCATAAAACCTATAAAATCTAGTTTTATTGTTTTTACATTTTAAAATTGGTGTTCTATTAAAACTTTCATTAATTTTATTGTTCCTTTCACCAAATACAGTTTTAATGTGCAATTAGTTTTACTGTTCACATTGGAATTCCCTTTTTAGTCAAGTGACGCACTCAAAATAATGTTTCTATGTTACTCTGTTATGTATCACATCTGTGAGTTTGGTCAGATCAAACACTGAAGGAGACATTTAGGAAGTTTATACTTTTCATCTAGAAGCATAACTCTGTAGTAAGATGTTTTTATGAGGTTAAATAAAATCCATTTGTGTCCTAGAATGTTTTTTTGTTATCTTTTTAGGTACCCATCACTTTTCTGCCCAGGGACAGAGGGGACTATGCCCAGTTCTGGGACTTGGAGTGCCACCCTGTGTCTGAACCCCAGCAGAAAACCCGAATCCGCCTCCAGCTCTGTGGCACCGTGAGGACCCTTTTTTTTTTTTTTCTTCTTTTTTCTCCCCCTTAAACCAGGAAGCAGACTCCTCACAATATAGAGTCTATTCTCTGAAAGTGTTTTTCCCAGGTTATTTTTCAGTCATTCAGAAAAAAACACACAGAAACCACACAGAAGGGCCTCTCCCAGGACCCTCTTCCTGTGTAGCAACACTAATCATGCAGTTTTTCAAAACCATAATGAGGGACAATAAAAGTTGTTCTTCTGTAGTACATAAGAGGCACAGGAATCCTGGTACACCTTCAGCTTTTTTTAAAAAAAAAAAAAAAATGGCATTAAAAACAAAACGGAGTTCAGTTTGTGCTATAGAAAACAAACTTGTACTTTTAGACAACTTTTAATCTACTTTACTATAGATATTTGATATTCAGTCTAAAGAATGTGGACGTGGCCAGTGCTTCCGCTACAGCAACACATTGTGATGTTAACTTTCAGTTACTTTAAAATAAGCTGCACACATTAGCAGTACCTTGACTGTGGCTTTGTAGTGTAAGTGACAGAATTAACAAATGAGACAAGTGGGTTGTGGGATGGGAAGGAGCGCCACCCTGCTGAGAAGGGCCTGCGGGCATCTTGTGTGTAACACTTTAAAGTGAAGTGTTATGACAGAATCAGTTAACTTAAGAGCATACATGCACAGCAAGTGGGATGTCAGAGAGATGGCTCCACATGAGTAGGTTAAGTGGCTGTGATGCTAGTGCTTTTGTTGTTGTTGCTTTGTCTTTTAGATGTGGTGTTTAAAGTGGAACGCCGAGTCTTTGAGTAGAGTTAAATACCAATCTGTGACTCTAGTTTGTAAAACTTTGGAAAAACAAAATGCAAAACATAACACTCATATTTAGTTCTACGGCTAACACTCTTAAGTCAAAGTCTCTGCATATAATTTAGTAAGCCAGCATGTAGCTGTATGTCTCCCAGGGATGAATGGTGTTAGTATTCAGGTGTTTTTGTTTTTGTATAAAGCAGTTTTTAAGTTGCACTGAAAGCTAACAGGCTGAATCTTAAATGTCTATGTCTAAAGGGAACAAAGTCTGGACCAGTGGGAGGACCACAGGAAGGAGACTGCTCTCTAGTGAAGACAGAGGCCACAGTCAAGACCAAGAAGAGACCCGAGTCCTCATCTAGCAAAACCAGGTAACTCCACCTAAATCTAGTCATGGAGGAGATCCCAATCAGGAAAAACACAAGAATATTGTTTTATGTAGCACATGTGGGTTTATTTAGTAAATTTAGATTAGCTATAGTGATGGGAGGAAATCAAGAAGATCGAGATGTCAAAACATCACCATGGAAGATGATTTTTACTAAATGACTGAGCTAGAATTGAATTCTAACAGTTATCCCGGTACCCTGCTAGAGTAGTTCTGCATGATTATCTATCCTGTACTCGGCCTTTATGCAGCTTCTCAGTTCATGGAGTGATTTTTAGCTCCGGTCCCTTCAGGCCAACTGATTGGCTGCTACTCACAAACAGAAGATTTGAATTACAGGTGGTTTGGGCTTCTGTAGTCATAGCCAGAGACTTGTGCATAGATTACTCATACAAACATTTTTATTTTTTTAAACTTGAGCATTGTTAAATGGAGTATCCCCGAGTCTGACAGCATATATATATTTCTTTTAAAGCCGTTATAGGACCCTTTTCAACCTAAATTTATACCATAGTTATGTTGTTTTTAAACACTGAGTCATTGTGAATTCCTGGTTGTTTCATGATGGTGACGCCTCCTGTTTAAAGTGGCACATTTTGTAATCCTCAGCCAGGAGGAGGCCGTGCGGAGGGGTGTGTATTCACCACAGGACCTGTACACCTTCCCTGCCACACGGGTGGGTGAGTCCAGCTCTCTAAAGGTCAACGTCCGCAACAACTCGTCCGACACGCATGAGGTGGGGCATAATTTATTCTCATGAAAGTGTAAGGTTTTTTTTCTTGCCTACTGCAGCAGAAACTGAAGTTCACTTACATGCAAATGCAGTAAGATCATGTCAGAAAAGTGAAGTTGTCACAGGGTTAACACAAGCAAGGAAACAAGATGAGAGACTGTTTAAAAAGAAGTCATTCTTTAAGTTTGAGCTGCCTCTGGAGATGACATAATGTGTTAAAGAAGCAGAAGTAGAGATACCTTGACTATATTTGTGATTCTCTGTACCACTAAAAGAAATTGCATGCCTGAGTTGATGTAATTATACTGAGTGAAAAATACAGTAACAACCCCTAACACTTGTCACTGTGCTTTGCATGGATTTGATATGTGATGTGTGGCTTCTCTAATTGACTTGCAGCTGAAATTTGTAAACCCTAGCGAGCCCTTCTACATCAAGCATTCCAGATATTCTCTGAGGTGAGTCTGATGTTTATTACACCAAACACAAACCTTTTGATTGCTACTTTTAGACTTGGTTTAGGTTTATTTGGAGCTCTTGAAGGTTTTCTGGTATTATTATCATACAACTGAGTAGTTGGTTAGATCATGTTTAATCAAAAAGATGTTCTGTAGTCTAACTCGGAGACTGCGCAATGTCATTTTCCCATTGTGAATGCTCACTGTGGGAGGTCCTATGAGAAGCTGGGACCTGGAAGATGATCTTACTATCTAGAGTATATACTTGGGGCCTGAGTACGAGGGATGTTTTGCCTAACAAAGGCGTTTGGAGGGGCAGCCTGGTCACAGGTACCAGTTGTGTTGTGCTGTGCTGTGCTGGTGAGGAACAGTGTTCAGAATGTGCACATTATTTGTTGTTTTGTAGTGGCTAAAATGATGCCTAGTGTGGAAATGAATTACTTACTGAAATGCATTTGCTTCATCAACAAAATGAAAGTACTGTGACACATTCCATAGTGAAGCTTGACAGTTATGTGAAACAATGCCACAACCTGAACCTCCCCCAGCTTTGTGATAGGTGTGCTGTGAGCACTGCTGTGTGTGGATTTGTGATTGTGGTGTTCCCAGCATGTTGTGGATCTCATTACGATGACCACAGGTTTAAAGAAATGCTTCTCCAGTTTCCCTTGTATGGGTCTTAGTATAAGCATTTAGTTCTGAAATACCTCTGTATCTAAAGCTGACCAAAAGCCAACTTGAATATATAACCAGTGTAGTTGAAGTAGTTCTCTAACCTCATCTAAAATTTAAACTGGACCTTAAAGTGCTGTAGTTAATCCCTGCATTCATTTTCTGCTGTTTATGAATGGATTATTAGTGCTAGTCATTGATATATGGCTGCATCATGTGATTGTTTCCACCATTGATTCATTATTTGTTCTGTACAACATTAGAAAACAGTAATTAATCTACAAATAAAATACTTTTTAAAACTTTGATTCAAAATGGTTAAAAGATACATTAATAGTAGACGGACTAGTCATTTCAGGTTCAAGTGTTCCATAACAGTGCAAAGTGGTTGTGACTGATATCAATTATACTTTAAACAATATGAAACGTTGACAGTGTAGGATTTTATTTATTTTTAGATGAGTGCAGTGCATATTTGAATGCATTTTGAATCTATATTTGTGCTTCTTCACATTATGCATTCACACACACATTTCAAATTGTTACAGCCGTTCAGTAACCGTCTTTGTTCTTCCTCACCCTTTAGATCCCAGCACTATCTGAAGCTACCCGTCCAGTTCAAGCCCAGTACCGCAGGCGGGCACAGCGGCTTGCTGCTCATCCAGTCAGAAACAAGCGGAAGTCTTGTTATTCAGCTGACTGGTGAGGCATTGCCTTGAGTCCACCGTTTTTAACCATCCCACACCACCTCGTCGTGCCGCCTGGCTTTGGGTGGTGCTCCTCTGTTCTCTTCACTGTGGGAGAGATGAGAGTGACAGAATAAAAGGCATAAGGGCTAAGGATCAAATAATGTCAGCATTTGGATTTAAATCCTTCCTTGTTGTCATGTTTGGAGATGCACGCTATAGCTGATTGAGGGGGACTGACTGAGACTCCTGCCAACACAGCCCCAGCTGCCTGTGGATAAGGCACAGGTGTCCTCAGCTGGCCGATGAAAAATGATTGCGCCTGTTTGTGCCTGAACCTGAATAGTTTGAATCTGTCCAGCTCACAATTAGTCTGCATGGTCCCGGCGTTCCAGAGAGCTAATAAGTTTTGTCACTTGACTCTGGATCTGGTGTTTCGCTTTCTCTCTGAGTCATGTCACAAAGTAGCATTGCTGTTGCCATGGTCTGTCGGACAGTAGCGGCACCAGCTGAGATACTTTGGAATTATTTGGAGATGGGCATGCAGGAATGCCTGTGTTTGCTGTTTGGTAACAGCACTGCAGGGATTTTGTTTTTGGAAAAGCCACATTTCTGCCTGTTTGTTGTGTTACATAGTGGATAGATACCTTTTTGTCTCAGAACTCGGTGGAGTCATCTCTGCCATTACCTCCTAACTGAAACAAGGACCCGAATAGATTTAAAGCTTCAGTTTTCCTGGAGTACATTTTAAAACTGCTATTCTAGCTCTGTCTGCATCTCACAACATTTTCCTAATCTTCTGTACTCGTGTTTGTTTCTATGGAGATGGCTCTTCATCTTGCAGGGCCCACCTGCGCAGTAGCCTTTGTCAGCACCATGTGTTGACTTCCCCACAACCTCCAAGGCTCATTCCAAACAGCCCAGATGTACTTAATTTAGTCATGTTCAGGGCAGCTCACAGCAACATTAGGATGGTTAATGATTGTTATTACATGCTAAAAGAGTTTCCTCTGGTGGGGTTTTCATTCGGCAGCTTGCCAGGTCTGTTCAGTATGGTTGCCATGGCAAAACTGGTGTTAATCACTGTTCCAGTCACAGAAAATTAGCTCCCAGTTTCCTCTTTTGGCTCTGGGGCAAATGGCCAAAATTGCTCGGGGGGGTTTTGGATTTGCTTCCATAATCAGTTTTGATATTGAAGGGGATGGAAATGGGGAAACTTTATCAAGGAGGTGTTGTTAACCTGCTAGTGCCACACATTGTGACAATACTTTGAAGAACACTATTCTTTTGTACAGTTTTTCCTACTTGTGTAGCGGGTTTTAACATGAAGGCAGTGTACTGTTAAACATCCCAACATGTTTTGATTTACAATTTGCACATGCTTTGAATAGCAATTATGTAATATATTGTATGTAATATATGTTTAAATAAAGTTTTGTGACAATTGAAAGTGCAGTGTCTTTTGTTCTTTAGCCCACATTGCTGTCAGAGAGGTATCAAAGTGGACAAAGATGATTTATGAAACATATTCTTGAACACTAGCTTTATATTCATGTTCACCTTGTTTTTTGTTTGTCCATTCAATCAGACTTTACGTACAACAAGGCTGTCACTTAACGCTACGACTTGTTAAAGAATCTAACAAAAGCCCAGTTATTTTATAAGAAGGTGATGCGTTTTCAGAAATCCAAGTTCTGTTAATTGGTTTGGATAAGTGACATAGCTAGCTTCCACATGGTGGAAGCACTACTCTATAAATAACTTCAGATTGGCTGCCATGTAATGAGCTTTAGTAAGTGGATTTCTGGGCATCATGTTCATTAACAATAACAAGTGAACAGTGAAAATGTTTCTTACTCTAAAGTCATAGGTTAGTTGTTTGGTTAGCTTTTGGTTAGCTTTATTTAAATCCCAGATTTCTTCAAGCAAACTTCCTGAAATAAAAGTCTGACTAAGCTGGAATAAAAATGGTGACAATTAAGCCATTAAATCCTTAAAAATTCAAATGAGAATAAAGGAAAGCCTTAAACTCACGATCAGCATACAGTTTTGGATACATATATTACATCATATGTCTGACCTAACGACTGTACTGTCAATTCAATTCAATTCAATTCAATTTTATTTATATAGCGCCAAATCACAACAAAAGTCGCCTCAAGGCGCTTTATATTGTACAGTAGATAGCACAATAATAAATACAGAGAAAAACCCAACAATCATATGACCCCCTATGAGCAAGCACTTTGGCGACAGTGGGAAGGAAAAACTCCCTTTTAACAGGAAGAAACCTCCGGCAGAACCAGGCTCAGGGAGGGGCGGCCATCTGCTGCGACCGGTTGGGGTGAAAGAAGGAAAACAGGATGAAAGACATGCTGTGGAAGAGAGACAGAGATTAATAACAGATATGATTCGATGCAGAGAGGTCTATTAGCACATAGTGAGTGAGAAAGGTGACTGGAAGGGAAAAACTCAATGCATCATGGGAATCCCCGGCAGCCTACGTCTATTGCAGCATAACTAAGGGAGGATTCAGGGTCACCTGGTCCAGCCCTAACTATATGCTTTAGCAAAAAGGAAAGTTTTAAGCCTAATCTTGAAAGTAGAGATAGTGTCTGTCTCCCGAATCCAAACTGGAAGTTGGTTCCACAGAAGAGGGGCCTGAAAACTGAAGGCTCTGCCTCCCATTCTACTTTTAAATACTCTAGGAACAACAAGTAGGCCTGCAGTGCAAGAGCGAAGTGCTCTAATAGGGTGATATGGTACTACAAGGTCATTAAGATAAGATGGGGCCTGATTATTTAAGACCTTGTATGTGAGGAGCAGGATTTTGAAATCAATTCTGGATTTAACAGGAAGCCAATGAAGGGAAGCCAAAACAGGAGAAATATGCTCTCTCTTTCTAGTCCCTGTCAGTACTCTTGCTGCAGCATTTTGGATTAGCTGAAGGCTTCTCAGCGAGTTTTTAGGACTTCCTGATAATAGTGAATTACAGTAGTCCAGCCTGGAAGTAATAAATGCATGAACTAGTTTTTCAGCATCACTCTGAGACAGGATATTTCTAATTTTAGAGATGTTGCGCAAATGGAAGAAAGCAGTCTTACATATTTGTTTAATATGTGCATTGAAGGACATGTCCTGGTCAAAAATGACTCCAAGGTTTCTCACAGTGTTACTGGAGGCCAAGGTAATGCCATCCAGAGTAAGAATCTGCTTAGATACCATATTTCTAAGATTTTCAGGGCCGAGTACAATAACCTCAGTTTTATCTGAATTAAGAAGCAGAAAGTTAGCGGCCATCCAGGTCTTTATGTCTTTAAGACATTCCTGCAGTTTAACTAATTGGTGTGTGTTACCTGGCTTCATGGATAGATAGAGCTGCGTGTCATCTGCATAGCAGTGAAAATTTATGCTATGTCTTCTAATGATGTTGCCTAGGGGAAGCATGTATAATGTAAATAGAATTGGTCCTAGCACTGAACCCTGTGGAACACCATAATTGACCTTAGTGTCTGAAGAGGACTCTCCATTTACATGTACAAACTGGAGTCTATTAGATAGATATGATACAAACCACTGCAGTGCAGTACCTGTAATACCTACAGCATGTTCTAATCGCTCTAATAGGATATTATGGTCAACAGTATCGAACGCAGCACTGAGGTCTAGCAGGACAAGCACAGAGATGAGTCCACTGTCAGAGGCCATAAGAAGATCATTTGTAACCTTCACTAAAGCTGTTTCTGTGCTGTGATGAGCTCTGAAACCTGACTGAAACTCTTCAAATAAGCCATTCCTCTGCAGATGATCTGTTAGCTGTTTGACAACTACTCTTTCAAGGATTTTTGATATGAAAGGAAGGTTGGAGATTGGCCTATAATTAGCTAAGACAGCTGGGTCTAGAGATGGCTTTTTAAGTAAAGGTTTAACTACAGCCAGCTTGAAGGCCTGTGGTACATAGCCGATTATTAGAGATAGGTTGATCATATTTAAGATCGAAGAATTAATTAATGGCAGGACTTCTTTGAGCAGTTTTGTAGGAATGGGGTCTAAAAGACACGTTGATGGTTTGGAGGAATTAATTATTGAAGTTAACTCAGAAAGATCAATTGGAGAAAAAGAGTCTAACTTAACATCGATGGTACTAAGAGTAGCTGTAGATAATATTACATCTGTGGGATGATTATTGGTAATTTTTTCTCTAATGATAAAAATTTTATTTGTGAAGAAGTTCATGAAGTCATTACTAGTTAACGTTAAAGGGATGGTTGGCTCAGTAGAGCTCTGACTTTTTGTCAGCCTGGCTACAGTGCTGAAGAGAAACCTGGGGTTGTTCTTATTTTCTTCAATCAGTGACGAATAGTAAGATGTTCTGGCTTTGCGGAGGGCTTTCTTATAAAGCAGCAAACTATTTCTCCAGGCTAAATGATGATCCTCTAAATTTGTGACACGCCATTTCCTCTCCAGCTTACGAGTTATCAGCTTTAGGCTACGTGTTTGAGAATTATACCACGGAGTCAGGGACTTTGGATTTGAGGCCTTAGTTTTCACAGGAGCTGTCCTTCACACTGGTGGCACAACAGAGTACATTCTTGTATTCGGTTTGATCAGTCATGCTGGATTTAACATTGTATCAGCTCCTTTTAAAGCACTGCATGGTCTCGCTCTTTTAAATTCTGCACCAAGACCCAACTGATCTGACAGTGAAATGTTCCACACGCAGGGAGATACTCTCTAAAAAGCATACTTCTGTAGGTTAGGCCTTACTATATGTGTTTTATAAGTGCTGCGTGTAATAATAATGGAATATTTTTTTTGTCCACCTTGTAACCTTGGGTTTGAAAGGGTGCTTTAAGGGGAAAATAGCTACAATACTACCTTGTGTATTAAAGTGCAGCTGAATGAGAAGATTTCACATCACTGTGAAATGTCCCTGAGTGAAGCGGTGAACTGGGAATGTTGCTGCAAATCTGTTCCTGACCCTTGTGATCTCTGGAACAGCGAATTATCAAACTTTTACTACTTCACCTGTTAAATGCCGTGTGCCCGGCAGGTGTCGCCAAAGCGTTGTGTAGAGCCCGGCTGTCAGCAGCATGTACTGTACAGTAGGACAGCTGGGCTTTATTTTGCTTCCCAGACTGGAAACCACTGTAGTGCAGTTGGACTTGACGTCTAGCAACACAACATCAGACTTTAAAAAAGCAGACCCGGTGGCTTTGCAAGTTAGCGGCTGCATTCACAGGTAGGAAGCCTGAGACCTTTTCTGAGTAATTTATATGTGTTATTTTGGTAAATGCACAGTGTGTGATCGTAGGCGGCTGCAGGAATGTTCTGGTTATGCTAGCTGATGTGGCTAAAAACGGTAGCGAGGCTGTGCCGGCGTGAGGGGCGGCTGACTTTGAGCCAGACTGTTTAAGTTGCTGGTTAGAGTTGGAGCCGCTTTTCCAAGCTGCGCCAGACAGCACAGCTAAGCTAAGTTAGCAGCGAGCAGGCTAGCTCTGGCAGCCGTCCATCCTGCCGGGGCCACAGCAGCAGTCCGCTATGTCTCTGTCCCTGCGGGGCACCGCCGCCTCTCCCACTTACCGTGACCTCCGCACTTGCTCTAACATTTATCGCCCTGAATACACACACACTGAGAGGTCTGCTTTCCCCCCTGCCTGCATCCTGTGTCGTTAGCTGTCATGTTCTGTGATTTGATGAACAAGCTAGCCGGGAAGCTAGATTAGGAAGGTGATCCCCTGAGCTGTCACTCATATTTCAGACCACAGGCTCTCCAACTTTTTCCCTATGCAAATGAGGCGCGCGGTGCACGTAAGCTCGTCCCACTCACGAGAAGCTCCATCAGGCAAGAGTTGTTCCACAGCTGTGCAACAGAGTAGGGTGATAAGGGAGCACAGAAACATCTTCCCCATCATTCCCAGTTTGAGACCGATACTTATTTAAGGAACCCCATGACTCCCTCCCAGGCTTCATGTAGTGCACCCTGGCTTCCTGGCTGGAGGTTTAAGAAGGTGATGATGAAGCTTAAACAATAAGCACACGTCATGCATGTGCTCTACAGTGTTCCCGAAGTGACCCACACTCTCTGCATCGTCATGTTTTATCTTAACCCAGGCTCTGCTAAACCTAAACCTGTGCAGGAGCAGAGCACTGCTCTGTGCCTTTACTGTATTTCAGCCCACTGATCGGGTTTACATTAATTCTATTACAGAGCTCTGTTCTCTGGTGAGCTGCATTAAGGGCAGGGGTGTTTTTTTTCCCCTGTGTGAGTCTGGTAGAGAGAATTCAAGCACATGCCATTTTTTTGTTCCTTGCCTGCATGGCTGATCGTACATAAAGCAGTCAGAGATGATTCAAATCAACCACAGCTTTCCTTGTCCTGAAGGTCTCAGTGCAAGACCTGTAGAAGAGCTTTGAAGCATTATTTAGTGCTGCTTATCACTGGTGGGGTTTTTTGGCTCTGCCCTCTCCCTCTCTACTTACCTGTCTGTGACCCCACCCTCCCCACTACGCACACTCTCAAGTTCCAGCTCCCTTCTGTTTCCCTCATGTACAAACCTTACAAAGTGCTGACACACACACACACTCAGCCCTGCGCTCACCTTCTTGGCATTTGGATGCCGTGTCAGAGTCCTGGGCTGTGGCAGCAGTATGCAGCAGTGTGGAGTGGGTGCTCTCGTGTCTATCCTTTTGTCGCAGCAGTGATGAAGCGAGGTGTTGATGTAAAGCTTGTTGAGCAGGGGTGCTGAAGAATACCCCAGCTCTCATAGGGTGAGAGGCATGCACACAATATTGTTTAAACATAGGTTTTATTGGTTTGCTGTCTAAACTTCTCACAGCCGTGGCTGCATGCATGTTGGTACACTGGTTAGTACTGTCACCGGCACAAGAAAAATGGGGCCTTTCTGTAAAGAGTTTGCTTCTTCTCCATGTGCCTGTGTAGGTTCTCTTTGGGTAGTCCAGCCTATCCAATACTGTATCCCACATCTCGGGCAGTGTTAGTTGGAATAGGGTCTATTCCACTAGTCTCTTGAGGTCCTGTGCATGATGTGGGTGAGCGGTTTAGAAGACTGATAGATGCCTTGGTAAAGACAGAGCTGAGCATGGAAGCTGTGTTTCACCAGTGGATCTGGGTCCTACTCTTACCAATGAAAACAGTCTGTGGGGTAGTGACCAAAACAATAAGATACAAGCAGCAGAAATGAGCTTCTCACATAGGCTACCTGTACTCAGTCTTAGAGAGAGGGGAAGAAGCCAGAACATTGCAATATACGACTAGACAAATATATATCAGCCATCAGAGGTTTGGTAATTAGATTACCAGATTGTTATTTTTAGGAGACATTTTCTGTAATTTGGTTGTAGTTGTAGTTTTTTGTTGTAGTATTTTCCTGGCGTAGTGGTTTGAATGGGCCACTAGTGGCTGGTTGGAAGGTTTTACCATTCTGCCCTACTCTCATTGGTGTTCCGTGCATGGCTATGAAATAACTTAAATCATTTTAAATGCGAAGGATCAAAGTTGTTGGCAACACAATGTCATTCATTATAGTTTCCCAGTTTGTTCTGAGACTTTAGATGTTCAAATTTTCCATCAATGTATGCAACAGCGGCTCCTAAAACTGTGCAGTTTATGTTGCAAGTGACAACAAGCAACTTGGAAAAATACATTTGTCTATTATTAGTCCCATTTAATATGACCCATGTAATGACATGTCTGTATAAATCTCATAAAAACTGTTTCTAAAGAGTTGATTTCATGGGCAGCTGAAGCTCTGGAGTCTCTGGTTTAATTGAGCTTTGTTTGAAAACCAAAGAACAGAGGACGAGCGTTCCCTCGTTTAAGGTCAGCTCTGTGCGCAGGCTCAACTCAAAGAGTCTATTAATATATAAGTGAATAAAAACCATCAAGTCATGGAATAATAACTAAGTGGGAAAGTTGAGGAGAAAGTCAGCAGGCAGACAGCGTGTATTATTAGCTACAGTAATGTGCGCGCGTCTACCAGGTCGAGCTGTGCGCAGCAGACACAAACTGTAGTGTTGCCTTTCAGAGCCAGACTCGTGTGTGTGTTTGTGTGTGTCCATCTGTCTCTTTGTATTTCTGTCTCTTTGTTCGTACTAGTCTGTGTATGACTGTAGCTGACCGTCAGTCTGTGTGTGTGTGTAGTGTTAAAGCAAGCGTGTTTGTGTGTCTGTGTGTGTGTTTCGCCCTTTGCCAATTAGCGGCTTCTCACCTCCTGAGGCGAGAGGCTGAGTGTGTGTTAGACAGAGGAGGGAGACTTGATGGGGCTTGTCTGCCGCTGACGGCTCAGCCTTAACCTGAACTCTAACACTCCTTCTCACTCTCACGCACACACTTGAGTCTGAGCTCTGATACACACACACACACACACACACATACACACACACACACATCCCCAGCCAGTTGTTGATAATGCAGCCTTGTCTGTCTCCGAGTCCATGTGACACGCCAAAATGTGACAGTATTGTGTTGGTGGAGCGAAAGGCGCGAGACGGGCAAAGACGAGTGCCAGCCTGCTTTGGAGCGTGTGTTTGTGTGTGTGTGTGTGTGTGTGTCTTTGTCTTGGTTGTGCTCATTCAACTGTGCGCCTTTGTACGTACAAATGACTGCAGCGAGTGTTGTGCGTGTGACTTTATCCAGTGGAAATCATGTAAATAGCACAAATCAGACGTTCAACCTTTTCCTTCTTTGTGGAACTGTTCTTTTAAAAGGAAAGAAAAGATTTTTCATGCTGCTGCAGAATTAATCAAGAAAAGTTCATTCTTTTTATGCTACAAGCTCATTTTTTTTTCCTTCAGTCTGATCGCCTCTACAACAACTTGAGAAGGATTTTGAAAAACAGCATGATACCAACGATTTTCTTTTAAAGTTATTTGGCATCTCCTTAAAAAAAAAAAAAGGAATCCATGCTCGAGATGTAGCATATCCTTTGAAATGGATCACAAACAAGATTTTCATATTCTCGCCAAAGAAAGGAAAACATTTTTAACAGCTCTATCCCAATTTCAGTATTTTTAAAGATTTCCTCTTGGCCAGAACTGTACATCTCGCTGAGTTCTGACTGAATACATCCAAAAATGTTGTGCTAGTCAAACGGGAGATCAAAGTGCTGCGTGAAGCCGCCTGAGAAAAGCTGTGGTTTTATTTTTAACCCCAGTTGGCACACCGTGATAAGTTGATCAAAGAACTTATTTGCCAAAACATGGTATATTCTTCCGTGCTAGCCTGCAGAAATCACAGCATTAAGGTGCGTGAGCTGTGTGAAAGTTAATCTCAGCCATTCAGCGAACACAGAGCAGCCTTACAGAGATATTTCTGTTTGGCTTTGACACCACAGTCCTCCTCTTCATCTCCTTTGGAGATTTCATGGATTGTGTAAACAGTTTGCTAGATTTGAACATATGTGCATAGCCGGAGAGACGTTTTTTTTTTTTTTTTTTTAACAGAAACGAGGGAAAACTGGTCATCGAGACGCGGTGCACCACAGCTGCAAAAAACAGGAGCTTTTTTAAGCTTTGAGTTTAAAGAAATTAATATTTTTGAAATTTACTTCGGCAAAACACACATCTAAAGTGTCACCTGAGTTTATGAGTAATTATAGCTGTTTTGTACTTTTTAATCTTTTTTTATTTAACAGATCACTTAAATGCCAGTTTAAAATCTGTAAAAAAAAAAAAAAAAAAGAAGAAGCTGCATTAAGTTTGATCTGAATAAGTAACAATTTTAAAATTCAGATTAGATGATGCTTGTTAAATCCTGAAATAAATGCAAAAAGAACTAGTTAACAACACACAAACCAAGCAGGATAGAGCTTTCAACGTGGTCCAAAAATAATGTTTGGTTAGGCATTTTGAAAAAAAAAAAAAGCTGTGATAAACATGGGGGGGAAAAGATGTTTTTCTCAAAATGTTTGTCTTAAGCATCGGGGAATTATATATTTAACACGTTCAAACCACAGCTGTTCAGTCGGCAGCCTGAAAGTAGAAAGAAAGAAGTTCTAACTGTGATGAAGAACCAAGCAAATGTGATTTACCACAGTTTACCTTCAGCGGCTCTGATATCTGTTCCCTAATTACAGTGGGCTAAACCATTCACCGCTCTCTCTTCACACCGGCAGCAGGGTGTGTGAAACCTGCAGCTACGCCAGGCAGCTGTTTCACCTTTGCCACACAGTATGCAGCATTGCAGGTGGGTAGCACGCTGTTAACCCCCTCACCGAGGGTTACTGGGTCTAACAAGTCCTCCAGTGGAAATCCAGCTCTGTTCTGTGCAACTCAGGAAACAATACACAATTGAGTTTTCAATAACTGAATTTAGAATATTAGTCCTAAACCAGAATATGTTGAATGCCTGTGTGATACTGTCAGCAGAGTCAGTCACACAGCTGATAAATGACTCGCCATCCCATCGCACATCTCGAGGGCTGCCAGGTGTCTTCGTGTTTGGCTGATGAGTAGACCTCTGCTCGGGGTGAAAGTGGGTGAAGCTACGTCTGGAATTCTGTCAGGTCACTGGACTTCCCTGTGTGATTAACAATGAACAAATTACACCTTTAGACGTGTAATTTGTTCCCCCCCCAACATGGCCGATGGAGCTAACAAAAGGGCGCCGAAGCTGTCAGTCAAACAGCGCCTGTACACGCCCACACGCAGTCCTCAGAAAGAGTCTAATCAGCCAGAGTAAGTGGAATAAGCTGTGCAGGTGTACCGTGGATGGGAAAGCCTTTAAGAAGACCGTTATCAGGACGAAAATGAATGGAGTAGTTGGTAAAAGCATTTATATGTAATAGGTCATAGCACTCTCACCTGTGCCAATCAGAATCAACCTGAAATAAAAAAGTGCAACTTTTCATCTTTAATAACAGTGTAATTATAAGTCAGTATAGGTCAGCTCTGCATCATCAGTGGGTCGTGAACGGTACAGAAGGATGCGGTGCGTCTGTGGCTCAGCTGGATCAGCAGGTGCTCCCATTGGTCATTCCCATACGCCTCGCCCAGTGACTTAAAAAGTAATAAATAAACCTTTAAAGAACAATACAAAAGGATTTGAGTTGAATTTTAGTGAAGCGAAAGTCAGCACAAGAGGTTATTGTAGCTACATAAGTTATATTTTTCAGTTTAAATTTTGTCCTGTGGTCATCATGTTTCCACTGCAGTGGGCCTGTGCCCCACCACCACGACCCGCCCTACCCCTCCTCTGTATAACACAGACAAGTCTGTAGCTATAAGAATGTAAAACTGGAAGGAATTTGGCAGTTACATGATAATAATACATAATACTGTGTAACTGATGTTTAAAAATACATTTAAAAAAGCATCAATGTTTTTGCTAATCAGACATAATTTGACCATTGTTGTTTTCCCCTACTGGTAAAATTCCAGCTCTGAACGAATCCTTTGCTCTTCCACACTGATTTGTTTCTCAGCAACACTTTACGTGCAGGTCATATTTGGATTATATCTAGGTGACACCGATTCATCTCAGCTATATGTTTTATCTCTTCTGTGATAGATTAACTGGCCTGCGTGTGGCGCTACACTGTTTAATCTGATATGCAGTATCTCAGATTCCAGTAATTGGATTTTGACAAAAGACGGCTATATTATACATTCCATCTCGCTGTGGCACTTTTCAAATCACAAAAAAGAGAAGGTGGTAGACTTGTTTAATATTTGGAGGCGTGCATAAGTTGGTGCCATTGCTTTTCCGTCACGAAAGCGCTTATTGTGAATAAACATGCTTTCCTCCCCACCTGGAGCCGTTCCCACCTCTCTTCATTTATCTTGCCTTTTGCTTCTTTGGTTGCCCAGATCTCTTCAGCCCCTCAAGCTTTAGAGGAGAGAAACTCCTCAGCATTTGGCTAATGGCTCCACAGTTCCCACACTGATTAGGAGCAGTCCAGAAGCGGCGGTATTAAGTCGATGATTAAGTAGTTAAGGAGCCCCAGAAACAACGAGAAAGTGCTGGAGACAGCGATTTGATATTGTTTTACTCTTTAAGTGTGTTTCACAGACTACGTTGAAACAGTTTTGCCAAACGGTGCGTTCACTTACTGCTAGAGTGCTTTTAATATGGTTCGTCCTTGTTTGCATAGCTTCATTTAACCACAAAGCCTAAGTAGCGATTTAATAATTCAGTAAAGTCCCTGCATGCGAGAAAAGACCAGAGAATGACACACACACATACACGCGTTTCACATCGACGCTGGTACCCTGAAAACCTTCACTTCTGAGCTTCATTCCATTTTACTTAAATTAAAGATTTACACGCTCTTTTATGCAAAGCGTTCGGCAGCGCTGGCGACTATGAATCTAATTGAAAACATGAAAAAAGAGTCGTTTCAACAATAACATCTCAGTCAGTGGGGAAACGGACCAGCGTTGTCCTCGATTCATGAATAGTTTGAGATGTTTTCATGTGACAGCTGGAGATGTTTCCCAGCACAGTGATGGTGAGATGCAGCGGGGTGTGTATTCTCCATTTATTGTGTGTATTTGAGTGAGGTTAGACATACCCTTGCTGAGGAACGCTGTACTGAGTCCTGCTCAATAGACTGACTACATGAGCCACACGCTGCACACACTCCTGATTGTGTCTTGGTGCTAAGAGTGTGCACAACTGGGTGTTATACAGCTACAGAGAGAATTCATGTCTTCAGTGTACTTGTGTCTGCTCTGTTTGCGTGCGTGTCCTTTAAACAGCATAGGTGCTCCTTCTCTCGTGGCTGAGATAGTCTGAGACGTCTTCAGCCTGCCTTTGTTTGAGCACCGTGTTGTCGAGCAGACCTCTTGCTTAAGGCTGAGATGTTAGCAGGCTGTGGTCTTTGCATTATTGATGCAGACTGTGACTGGGTTCCTCGGGCCATAGGCTACAACTTAAAAAATCACAAGGTGGAGTGAACTCCAGATGAACTCGGAGGGAAGTTAGCAGGAGAGCTCAGAGACAGTGAGGAAGGTGGGGGTGTCTCTCTGGCTTCGGTCTAAAACGGAGGTGTCTTAAGAGGGGGGGAGCGGAGGGATGACCTGATTCTGGTGACACGACAAGTTTACCGGTACATTTTAATGAGCCCGGGTCCCAGGGCGAGACTCAGATGATTAAATTTGGCTTATGGGCCGGAAAAGTTTAAGACAGCATGCCTTAGATAGCAGCTGCACTGTGGATACAAGGGCCACATAAAAAGCTTTCAGAACGCTGTAAAAGGAAATTAAACAGGCTACCTTGCTTCCTACTACCAACCTACTATACTTATTTCCTGCTCTAATTTTTAAATTCTTGGATTTTGCTTGAGTAGCTCATAGTCGTTATAAGATCTGCTGTCTAAAACTAGCTGTTTTGGCCTGTTTCCTCTCACCTTTTTAGCCATCTGTCTTTGATTAGCTCCTCCTTGTAAACAAAACATTTGGACTTGTCTTAAATGACTTTATAAATAATTCAGGAGACAGACACCCCCTCTCTACACACCTTGATAAAGCTTATAGTTGGAGCTGAATCAGGTGACCCTGCGTTACAGTAGGCCTAGGCTGCTTTTGTCCAGTCTTCCTCCCCTCACCCTCAATTGGTTGTGGCACATGGCTGCCCCTCCTTGTGCCTGGTTCTGCTGGAAGTTTCTTCCTCTTAAAAGTTACGTTTTTCCTTTCCACTTTCGCCAAGTGCTTGCTCATAGGGGGTTGTATGACTGTTGGCGTTTTCTCTGTATTATTGTAGGGTCTTTACCTAACAATATATTACACATTGTTGTGATATCATGCTGTGGTGGGGCGTGGTCTGCGGTGCCGTGCAGGTGCGTCCACCTTCCCTGCACGGCACCGCAATCATGCCCCGTTGACTTAAAATCTGTACTGGGACCTGTCTGGGGTGTTGTTGTTGGTATGTTGAGCTGGCAGCAGGAGGGCTGTAGCTGTGTATGTGTATTCAGCAACCGGGTGTATCAATAAAGTATGCTGCAAAGCATGTTCACGTCTTCGGGTCTGCCGTGGTCATTTACACATGCATATCTATAAAAGTGAAAAATGTAACTGAATTGAATAGCTTTGTGCGGAGACATGTGACAGCGTTTCCCTGTTTGCATGATGAGGGCCGTTTGTTAAACCAGTGGATCTTTCCCTTTGAGAGCCATCTCTGGTATTATACAGATAACACTTTACTTGTCATCATGGTGAGTCGATTGAACTTAATTTATAATTAAGTGTCCCCATTCAAGGAACACATTTCACACTGATTGCACTCTATGTAAGGATGATGTGAATCCATTATACACCTGAACTTATCCTATTTACACGCTTTTATGCTTATTCAGCTGCTAACGTAGTAGCCATGGTAGAGATACGTTTCAGTGCCATTTGTCAGCGAGAATATGACAGAAGTACCAAGCTGTATTTAATGAGACAGGGTGAAGAGGTGGGGCATGGTCAGAGGGTGAATGGAGGAATTTTTCACTTTCTTTAAAACTGGGAAATACAGCGTTGACGTTAGCTGTAGCCTCGGTTCAGAGCTGCATTGTGTGTGCCATGATGGTCTGATCATATTATTTACTACTGAAAAGGTGGCTAATCTGTACAGTTTGATTGCACCCAACTGAGGTATTCACATTTATATTATTTCACATAACTGGCGACTGCCCCACCCATATTTGCTTTTGTTCTTTTGTTTTTTTTTAAGAGACATATGTCAGATTCGACAGTACCTCCTGCAGAGCAGCAGAACCTCGACACCAAACCTCTGCGAGACATCCTCATGCACATGTGGCTCATGCTGAGCTGCAGGAAACAAACCAATGGCCGACCCTCGTTCTCAGATACTGTTTTCCTCACCTGTACCTGGTATTTTTATTCCTTGCTGTGAGCTCGACTGCAGCAGCATGGGGGGGAGAGGCACAGCTGGAAGTGTGTGTGAAATATGTGTTTTCAGGTGAATAGTAAAAAATAATACACAAACACAAAATAGCAGCTCCCTAGCTGCTGCCATGCTACATGTCTGTCTTCATCTGATGCCATTAAACCTGATTATCTTTGATTGACATATTTAAGCTGATGTATTTTAATGCAGCGGACCTCACTATATTTCTTCCTGTGAAGTTTGTTTGAAACTTACTACAAATATGTCACAAAATGTTAAAGAAGAGTTAAACAAATGTGATTTTGTTGGCTGATTGTCAGTCATTGCCATAGCAATCAGCTCCGTCTCAAGTTGCGTAGCAGGTTCACTGCACACTCTGGCCACAGAACGCCCTCATTTGAGCTGGCGTGGCTTGTGTCTTCACCGTGCAGATGACTTAGCTTAGCACAGAACTTTACATCATTTATGTATTCAGCCATTATTTATTTATACATGCAAGCTCTTGAGCAGTGTTTAATATAGCCTCTTAGTCCTCAGTTAGAACTCTCAGATATCTTACTTTATGTAATTGGTACACACAGTTTGGGCATCAGAACTCAGGAATCACGCAAATGTGAACTCTGATAAGGCGTGGATTTTGGTAATTTGAAGAGAAATGTTGTTTAATTCAACTCTAGCTGGCATCAAGAAGCTCTTACCCCAAGAAACCCGCAGACCTTCTCAAACTATTACTGCTGATGCCACAGAAATGCAAATGAGTAGATGATGTCACTGTGCCTTGGACATTTTTACATTTTAAAGCTGCTAGTTGGCATTCTGAATTGAATCCTACACTTTAATGAGGGATGGAGTTAAGAGGGGGAGCTGGTAAAATGACATGGGAAAAACTCACATATGTGAAAAATGGCATCCTCCTACAGGTGTTTCTGCTGTTTATGGGGTGTTTTTTTTTAAATATATATGCTGGGAGGTTGAAATATTGTGACGTCCAGCTAGATTTAAAAAAAAAACAACAAACTTGCCTTTTCGCTGAAAAGGGAACGGTTGTGAGCATAATATGAAACTGTGGCAGGTTGCCAGGTCCCCACTGCTTTGTACCTTGTTGAGATATTTCCTTGCTGGTTTCTGTTATTTTCTCAGGTCGTGTTTAAAGTTTAGTGGTGGTTACAGTTATCTGGGTTCAATTCCTGTTCCCTGTTTTCTACGTATCGAGTCCACATTTCTGTGTCCTGAGTTCAGTTACTTCCTGTTTTATTTTGGTAACTCATTTAATTTTACGCATTCATGTTGCATTAACAAATTTACTTCAGCTGTGTGTTTCTCCCAGGCATCTCCACTCTGCTCCCGTCTCCTCTTGTGTGTTTAAACCCTCAGTTTGCTTGTATTCTTTGTTGTTACCTCCATCATACTGCGTGCTCCCTTGGTCTGCGGTTTCCCTGAGTTTTTGCATTCCTGGCGCCAGCCCTGCCTTGTTTTTGTATTTTGCATAAAGGACTTCAGCATTAAAGCTGCTTTTTGAGTTTAAAGTCTCCTGAGTCCTGCATTTGGGTTCTAATCCTGCCTGCCGCACAGCGCTTCATGGCACCCACATCAAATTTTGTGTTGTTTATTGAAATTAATTAGTTTAACCATAAAATGATCTCTGTAAGGTATAGAAACGACTCTGAACGATTGTTTTTAAATGAACATGTTAACTTCACAGCACAATATAAAGAGGGAACCTTCAGAAAAGAAATGCATGGGATGCACTTTCTCCAACATGCTAGAGCAGCCAGAACCATTGCTTTAAGTAGACCCTCACCTCCATACGCTAGAATGCTGTTGTACAGTGGCAAAAGAGACTGCAACACATGCTTCAGATATTTAGTGAAATAAAGATGAAGAGACAGGGCAGAGGAGAAATAAACCTGTTTATCTTGTGCCTTGCATGTCGTTAATTTCTTATTAGAAGCTGAGTGGTTGCATAATAAAAAAAATGTCCTTGAGTCTGCTCCCACAAGGTGCTGCTGCGTTTTCCACTCGAAAACGTTTGAATTGTGTGTGTCTGTGTCGCACACAGTCTTGTGTTGCTTTAATCTCACAATTGAGCACATAAGAAAATAAAAAACTAAATAAATAAAATCAAGGAGTGTGTATGTATTTTGCTACTTAGCAGATAATATTGATGTCCAGACTAGGCTAAATAAAATGTTATATTTCAAGATGAAATCTCTAGCTGATGTTTGAAGGGGCAGAAATGGAGAATTCACTGAGTGTTCTGCAGGAGAGCCAGGGTCTGCAGACAGCAACTGATGGCACAGATAGAAAAAATGTGTCTTTTAAATAATAGTGCAGCAGGTAACGTTACAGGGAAATGTTAGCATCGCTGTTGGGCAGCAGAGGAGCCTACTATTATAGTAGCATTATCCACCCTCTGTAACATACAAGGAGTTTATTTCACACTCCCAGCATGAAGACTTCTTTGGACACTGGCATATGCTGACTGATTTAGTCAGCTGTAACATGAGTGGTTGGATATCAGCTGAACAGATTTAACCTTATTAAGTCACGACATAAGTTAGTAAAAACTAAAACAGCCAGTTTGAGTTTGGTCAGTCTAGGTTGGTTTTATCTGTGCAAAATAACTTACCTGTGTCTCCTGTCCTACAAAACAACCCAAACAGACGAGATAAACGAGCGTCTCTGCAGTTCTGAGCACATTAATGCTGTGATTTTAAAAATCGGTTTAACTGTCAGAAATGTGCTCCTGTGTTCTCTCATTTGATGATTGTGATGGCTCAGTGTGTCACCTCAACACACGCAGACACACACGGTAATTTCAAATTTAAGAGAATTGGGAGCAGGAAGTTGTATGTGTATGTCTCTGCACAACAAGACACTTTTGTGTTGCAAGTTTCGGTTCTATGGTGCGACATCAAACTATAACTTGGCAGATTTATTTTATTATGAGTCTTAGAATAACTGAGAAATTGAATTTTAAAAAATGCCTCAACTAATCCACAGTGACTTGTGCCATCATCGATCCCTGACTCTAAAAATAGATTTCCTCATAGAATGTTAGACACTGGTGATCACTGCTGTGACACTTGGGTTGGGATTCATTGTTGACTAACTAGCTAGTTCCATGAGTATGATAAACATGTCAGCATAAGACAGCTGAGACTTCATGCACTGAATGGTTTTGTTGACATGGACATGTATGAATTGGCACTGGATGAATGTCTGAACCGGTCCTGTCAAAGGGCCAAAAGCATAATCCTTCGACCTGTACAGTATAGTGCAGCTGAAATTTTAACCAGACCATTCGAGCAACATGTAACAAATGTGTCATGAAGCAAGAAGCTCTGAAGTTATGAAGTGATACATGTGACTCAGTATTGTCAAAAACTTTAAAAGTCAAACCTCTATAATTTACTCAGTGATTGAAATTCTGTTGCTAAGATGGAAATTATGGCCAAGTTGGAAAGTTTTGAAAGATAAAAAATTCAAGTGGCAAATGGAACTTTTCAAATTAAAGGCTCGAGACATGAAACTCTGATATTTTGGTGCTTGTGTTCAGCTTTGATTGTTTTAGTCATCTGCCACACTATGAGACATAGTAAGTAAGTACATATTAAGTTGTTTGGTGTCAGAGTTTTAGCAGCGTTGTTAACTGAGGAACATATTTTACTTCTTCAGTAACTTTTATTCTACAAGTTGTTAGGTGATGATGAAAAAAGAAAAAGTGAACACAGATAAAGAGGAGCTCTGTTTTATCAGTTAGCCTGCCAGCTACAACAGTTCTTCTGCATGTAGTCATTCTCAGCCATAGTCAATGGTCTGTTTAAGTTTGCAGCTTCAATAGACCGTACTGGAAGGGTGCATTTAGCACATGATGTTAAGAAAGTGAGGCATGTGTATGGCACAGTGCACCTCGAGTTCTCTGAACAAGCTTTCGAGCTTTGCTTCATTTCATAAATAAACTTTTGCTGATGTGATAGGTTCCCTTGCCGATGCTAACACGACAGTCGGTATTCCACTAGTAATAATTAACTATGGCACCCATGAAGCACTTGACTTATTCATCACTCACAAAAACTAAGATCTACATAAGTCGATGAGGAAATTGTAAAAGTCATTTTTGTGCCTCTGCAGTTTGACCTGTGATTTTTGAATGTATATCTACTATGTAATCTGACGTGGAGCATGAAAACCTCTGGTTTTTCTTTAACCATCTCTGTATATTCACCTAACACAAGTGGATAAAATAAACACATCTCAGTATCCAGAAGTTCAGCTGTCACAACACTTTGATAGACACCGATTGTCTCCAAAGAGCTCATCACAATGAAGTTTGTCGATAACAGGGATTGTGGTCCTAATATTACGTCAAATTTAAGTAACTACCATATAGCCAACTATTAAATAAAGCACAGTGCATGTGCTGTACAATAAGATATTGCTATTAGTCTCCAAAGAGATTTCGTTTTCAGTTAATATCACCTTAAACATGAAATATCTAGATATACTAATGCCATTTTCCTATCTCAAGGTTGAGCCCAGGGATATTCAGTGCCTTATTTTGGACTGTACCAGTAAATAATTGAGAAAATTGAAATAATATGTCACGAATTAAATTGAAAGTGCTTTTTTTTTCAAAGCACTTTGACTGTGATATTAAATTACGACTCCTAAAAAATCCATTTCTCACAGACTTTTCTAAAGGTAAAAATATCCTACCTGTTACTAGGCAGCTGCACTAGATTAAGTGTGTGTGTGTGTGTGTGTGTGTGTGCGTGTGTGTGTGTTTGTCTCCTAATGCTGTGTATTGAGTCAGTCAGTGTGGGTTGGTGTAGGCTGATGTAGGCTCGGGTAGGATTGTTCTGTGCATGTTAATGTGAGATAAGGTGGGTTGCTGTGGGCCGATGGAGGCTGCTGGAGGTCAGTTCAGGTTACTGATCAGTGTGTGTGTGTGTATGTGTGTGTGTGTGTGTGTTGGAGTGGAGGAGGAATAGCCTTAGAGCCACTGCCAAGACCTTCAAGGAAGTTTCCCTGGCTCTGAATCCACAGCTTTAATTGCTGGAAGTTTGTGAATACCAAGGGACAGCACTAACTCACTCCCTTTCTTCCATTCTCTCACTCTTTCTCTCCCCTTCTCTTTCTTTTCATGCCCCCTTCTTTTTTCTTACCCTATCAAAGAGTCTGAGTGTGTTTACATCCTTAACTTGGCGGTGGCAGGTGGGTGGTGCGGTTAGCATCGCTCTGAAGTCATTATGACAGCAAACTGGAGGAGATTCACATTTCCAGGGAAGCTTTTGTGTTGTTGGCAGAATTATTCTTTTGCCTTGCAGTTCATTCACTCAAGTCCTCAGAGTGGTATACTTCATGTGTGTGAAAAAGCGACAGGGTCAAATGATTTAGTGCACTGAACGCATAGACCTGTTTTTTGTGCTGGCTGAGGCTAAAGTTGCTGAGCAGCTCCTGAATGCAGAGTGAACCATGGTAGAACAACCTGCCATCGTTATAATGCCATGGCTCACTTAAACAAACAAAGCTAATGAATATTTCTACCCTGATAAAATGACAGTGTGTGATGGCTGTGTGATTCTGTGGCATCTGAATACCAGAGACTTCCCACGCACCTCTGCAGCTTCTCTTGGGTCAACGTGTTGGTGTCCTTCAGCTCATTTCATTTTTGTTATTAGCTGCTAAAGAGTTTGGTTCTGTGTGAATGAACCAAAAGGCCAACCATTACTGGTCTTAAAGTGTCCTCTATGACCTACAAGACAAAGGCCATTAAAATACTCATGACAGCATCTGAATGTTGTTTTATGAGTTTTTATCATTTTAAAATTAAAAGGGGACGTTCTCAGGTAGCTCACAGGGATGCAGAGAGCACCTCGTGGGGCTGAGGGTCTGCCCTTCATGGCCTTTAGGTCTGTTTGCTGTCCCTCAGCTCTTGTGGTGCTTTGCATGTCTCTGGCTCAACACACTAGCACGCTAATATCCACTGCAGCTTAATCTTAATCGTTAGTTTTGGCGACTTGGGATGCCTGAGCTCAAATGGTTTTTTCAAATGGTTTTGATCTTTATCCTCTGGTGACTCGGGAGACTTTAAAGGTCACTTTGATCTTCACAATTTGACCTTAAAAGTTAAAGTTTTTGCTTGTTTTTTCATCCTTATTTGAATGTTTTGTTGGTGGGTTTCATTGTGGTGTACTGTATTTTGCAAATTTGAGTCATTACTAACCAGCTCACCATTTCGAAGGGTCACGCCTACCTACACGCTGGCCAGGTCTTCCATGGGGTCAGTTAAAGTGCCAGTTAAAATATAAAATAATGCAGCACATTATGTATGGTATTATTTAATTTAAAAAGTGTGCCATTTTCTACATGCATATACTCCCATCAGCCAGTCCCCCAACCAGAAAAACCTTGACAACTATTGAGTTATTAGGACAGTCTGACTTCTTAGAAGCTGAATAGAAAGAAATAAGTGGTTTGAGACTTGCACACAGTATTGTAGTAATAGCTATTCAGTTAAATACCTGCAGATTATTATGATAATAATAACAGTAATAGTAAACAGTACTTAAACCTTTAAAAACTCTGCTCTCAGCCTTGAGCAGTGACTCAGTGTATTGTAGCTGAAAATAATGGCATATTCTTACTACAGTATGGTGGTAAATCTATTCTTTAGCAAGAATCGCATCACCTCTGCATTGTGTGTGTCACTGGTTTGTGCAGAGCACCGCAGTCTCGTCTTGCCAACTGTTCGGAAGCTGGCACCTGGCCAACTGTGACCGTATTTTCTGGGGCGTCAAGTCGAACAGTACACACGTATATACACACACACACGCGCACACACAGACAAACTTTCATTCAGACACATGAGGTGATGGAAATGCCATAAATCTGTCAGTGAGGCTGAAATGAGCTTAGTGCCAGTAGGGGGGAGTGTGCTCTTCAGGGATGCGTGCACGATAAAATCCCATGGACTATAAAAGCCGATCTGTCGCACGCACGTGTGCATGTGTGTGTGCACGCACGCATAGTTTGTCTGCACATGCAACGTGTTCTGGAAATATTCCCCCACCCGAGAACAACACACAGACACACACATATACACACACTCCATCTGACTGTCTCTCTCTGTCTTTGTTTTACAGCTACTTTTTTCCCCGTCTTGTCTTCCTCAGTCTGTTTCTCGCTGTCTGTGTAGATCGGCCATCCAAGTATTATTATGTAAATCATGTTAAATCAAATTGTAACAGCTGATGGGAAATGGCAAACTTCCTTGGAGGTTTATATGTTTGAGTAATAGAAGGTTTCACTGATGAAGGAGTTAAATTCACTTCTAAAAAGTTTGTCCAGAAATGTCCACCGTACACAGGGGACCTGCCGAGGTGGCACGGCCATTAGGTGGTGCATATTGTTATGGATATTTAGTTGTTTTATTCCAGCAGATGGAAGCTAATTCTTATTACCCCTTCACAGTGTCAGGATTAGGTTGTGTTTGTCCCTCCATCTGTCTCACATCGCTCTTCGTGCTCTTGACTGAATTTAAGGGAACGATCTAAAGCTGCTGCATCGTGTCAGGTACTGCTGCATTTGTGACTGCATTTTGCACCCAGCTAGATCAAAAGCAGGCACAAAAAGTACATTAAGTACAATACAGTTAATAACCTCACTATGGGATTATAGGATGTTACTGAGTGGAGTGTCATTAAAGGTCACAAACACAGATGTGAAGGGAGGATTTAATCCTTACCTTTCAATATCTGGAGCACAGAATTGCATTTCCTCTCTCTCTCTCTCCCTATCTCTCTCTCTCTCACTCTCTCTCTGTTACGGGAAGTTGTAATTGAGCAAGGTGAAAGTAAGCAGATGACATCAGCACAAAGCAGCACAGTTCGACAGGTGGACGCTAACCTGCAGGAAAAGAAGGCTGCTGGTGCTACTAATGTTAGATCCATCCAGCTAACACGACTTTGCATATGTGCAGATTATACTTGGAGCAAAATGTCACACATTTTAGTGACACTGAAACCCAACTCAAATTGATTTATAAAGCACATTTAAAAAGATGCTGTACAGCAGACCGAGTGGATACAAATAAATAAAGCAGCAGACCAGAATAAAGTCAATCAGACACGGAGAACGCACAGTCTCGTCTGAGTTTAAAACTGGCATGCGGACAGTCAGAAGCATCCGGCGATTTGTCTAAGGTGTACCCCGCCTCTTGCCATTACCGCAACCCTGAATTGAACAAGCGGAGGATGGGTGGATGTTATTGCGTAGTTTGTCCTGCAGAGCAGTTCTGACTCCATTGTTTAGCGTCCTGTCAGCACTTTCTTCTAGATGATGTTGCAGAATTTGGTGGTTAAGTTGCTAATATTTTTCCTTTATCAGTGTTTTTGTATTTCACTGCATATTAATGGAAGAGGGATCCCTCCTGTAATGCTCTTCCGGGCCCATATTTTTTCCTGTTTCTTCACTGCCCTAAGGAAAGTGTTTGATTACTCTGGGCTTACATAACTGTTAGAATACAATAAAAACCATCAGGTTTGTGGTTTCACTTTACCTGCATATCTGTACTTGGAAATGCAGTGTAGCTGAGGTTACAGTGAAGCATGCTGACATTAGGAAGATAACAAAAAGAAAGTGAGGAGGTTTGTTATTGATGCTGTTTTCCGTTTCTGAGCTCCAGAGCAGGAAAGCGGCAGTCTTCCCATCTCGTACTGCGTGTGACGTCTGCAGATCATAAGACCTAACAGTCTGGTTACCTGGCACTCACCTCCCTTTATCTGTTTGTTTGTCTATCTGCCTCCAAAACTCTCCCTCTAGTCTAGCTGTCTGCACGTCCATCTGTCCCTCCGTATCTGTTTACCCTGCTTTCTCTCATCCCTCTCTGTTAGCCGTCTGCCCTCATGTCTGCGTGTCTAACTCTGTCTCCTTTCCTCACCTGCCCACCTGCACGCTCAGTCGGATCTACTTCTTTGCATAAGCACAGGTTCATATGTCAGACAGGCTTTCACTTTTCATCTTAAACATCAGTTTCACTGTCACATTGAGAGAGCTGAGCTGAGTCTGCTGGCCAGCGTTTTCGTTGGTGCCTAAAGCTAAATGTTGTCCATGCGTGGTTTGGTACATGTTTTTCCTCAAGGATCTCTGTGTCTTTGGCTCTGTTTGAGTGTCCCTCAGCTGCAGTCTGCCCGTCTCTTCTGCTGAGAAGCATCCCCATACAGTGGCACGATGCTGCCATGCTTCACTGTATGCATATGTGGCATCTAGGTGATGGATATGGTGGGAACTAGATTTAGTGCAAAAAGTACTGCTTGTGATTTATTTTTTAAATCAACAGTCATAAAAAGGAAGAAATCAAATGCTGCACTGCTGCCCTTGAGCCTTGAGCATGCTGCAGTTCAGCCACACCCCAGTTGATGGCATTGAAAATACTTCTTTTCTCTTTTACAGCCTTTTCTGTTTTTGTTTTCCTCTTTCAGAACCCTCAAAGCTTCAGATGAGTAAAGCTCGGATAGCTTTAGTCCAAGGAGCGCTCTTTTGTTTTCTGTAAATTATGAATTGCTCATTAAACTTTGGAATATATAACACTAGAAGCTTTTCAGCTCTGTTAGCCCCCAAAGGCATGGATCATTTTTCTGGTACTATTACCCATCTCTTACTTACTGTATGAGCTATATTAAAGCTATATTAAATTCATGTTCCTCAGACTTTAAAATAATTTACAGATGTCAGAAACTATAAAGTGATATTTCATGTTACTGCTGTCTGAGTCAGCACAGCCATCATTAATAGACCCTTTTCGTGGCCGATATTAGGACTTGTCACAAGGGAAAGAAAGCACAGCTAGTGATAATGAAAGCTCGGGTCCATTAGGTATGCTGCGATATGACAGTGGACCAGACTGCTCAAGAGCAGGACCTCCCTGAAGTCGATTGTATCCATCAATAATACACATGTGTTCCCCAACCGTGTCGAGTCAAGGCGTCTGTCTTTGTGGTTGGCGTCTGTCTTTGTGGTTGGGTGTGGATGGACAGTAGTGCCATTTCTAGCATTTTTGTGGGAGTTGTTCATCTGAAGTGGTTCTGATTGTGGACAGGCTAGCTCTTCTTCTTTTCCCCAACAGTTAAAGATTGGCCTAGATTGGTCTGATTGGTCCTTTGATTTTGACGTCTGAACCATGACATGATTTTGTTGGATTCACTCTTTGATTTTGCTCACAAAAACTAGTTCTTGTCATCAGCCCTCCTCTGGTGCGTTATCACCGAAGGCCTCAAATAATAAAAGCTTCTCTGAACAGAACCTTTAACCATCCACTGGGCCACCGTGTGACTGAGACAGCAAATCAAAGCCACAGTTCGACCTTCAACTGATCTTTAACATAAACTGATCTTTAGTCATTTTAGGAGCTATGTTTCAACTCCCATTGTACAATTAGTATGTACACACATGCTGTGTTGAGAAATGGTAAAACAAATGCTCAGTTAAACTGAATAATTAACTTGGCTCATATACCAGTAGTGTCCTTGCAGTTAGCTGAATCAGTGAAGCACTCTCTTTTCTCTGTTTGGACTGTCACATTAACCTTCTGCTTTGTCTGTTTTTACATTCACCCACTGAGTTGTTGCACTTTTAACCTTTACAAGGTCTCCGGGTCTTGTTGGCTCCATTAAAAGTTTAATAAAAGCTCAGTAGCTCATTCAGAGCTTAAAAACTGAAGCACAGTTCAGGTGAGGTAGGGCTGAGGGTGTGTGCTATTGTAACATTATAGGAGGCAAATGCAGTAAAGTATTTGGAGCTTTCTTTACCACTGTCGGTTTCTCTAGGGTTAAACATTGTAACATTGTAAAGCTTTGCACTCACTTTATAACCAGTTCACTTTGTTATTGTATCTGAGCACGTTACAAAGAAAATGATACAAAATGACGAAATTTTCAGATGCAAATTTGTCCACTAATGTATCCAAGAGTTGAGGCTGTATCACAACCGCTTTCATACACATTTCAGGATGTCAGTGGGCAGTGTTGGGAAGGTTACTTTTAAAATGTATTCCAAACCGAACCGTAGTAAAGGGACTTCTGGCTAATACGTCGGGTTCCGTGTCGGGCTCGTACCCGAAAACTTTTTGGCTGCAGTGGTTATTATTATAGTAAAGTAACTGTATTCTGAATACCACCTTTTTAATAGAGTTTGAAATATTTGAACGACCTTTACGTGTTGGGTGTGTGAAGGCCTTAAGAGTGGACACAGCACATTTACCTACTGTTATCACTAGCAAGGTCACCTGATACCTTTTTAGTACCAGAACTCTGAAAATGCAGCTGTAGGTACCATACAGATGATGTGCATGTACCAAGGCTGCAATTCTCTTGAAACTGTTGGGGGCAGCAAACAACTAAAAGTGTTCGAGTCTGATGTTACATGAAGAAGAAGGATGCCTACAAGCATGGCAAAAACTACATTTGTTTACAAATCTGGTCCAGATTTGTAAACAAATGCAAGGTTAATATTTTTCAGTCAAGAGCCACACATGACTGCGGAAGTCAAGTCAGTGTTAATACAGATCTCCAGCATGTGCGTCAAATCAGTGGCATTTTCTATCATGCAAATCAGACCACAGCAGATAAGGTTATCTCAGATTGGTGTAGGCCAGACCATACCATCCAGTGCCATTCTCAGCCGTGCCAGTTCACGCATGTACATGCTCCAGCAGCATATGGCGGTAACATGCTGTCAGGGGAGCTTGTCTCCTGGCCTGGCTTCCCCGGCCCCGGGACAGATGGCAGCTCACTGGGCCCCGAAGACCAACTGTGGAGCTCAAGATACTCAGCCTGCTCCGCTCCTCTTACCTTGGCTCTTTCTGACTGCCTGGTGGCCTCTTTTTCTTACAGTGCCTCCTCACATGCCAGCACTCTTCTGTATGCCGGTGGACTCTGATTTAATTGGGTTTCCATCTGAGCCGAAAGAGAAAAGGTAAAATTCAAGAGAATAACCCCAAAATCACAACATTTACACATGCTCTCATTTTAATCATTCACCTGAGGCTGCGGCGAGGCTGCTAATAATAAAATGATTCCATATTTTTTTAAAAAAACAAAAAACGATGGCACATGTTAAAATGTTAAACGGTAGCTAAATTGTAGAGTACAGAGTGCACAGTGAAACAGTGAAACTCAACAAATTTCACTGGCTAACGTTGGATTTGAAAGCATTTGAAATGTCTGTTATTAGTCTATGAAAATAAACAGTCCTTAGTTAAAACACGATCATTAATTTGAGCCGTGTCTTTCATCCCTGCTGGCAGTTCATTTGGTTTGATATAACACCACAGCAAACACGTTATTTGTGAGCCTGTGTGTTTTTGTTTACAATCCCTGCTTTTCCTGGGAATGGGCCAACCTGAACCTCCTGCTGTGATCACACCCTCAGTATCTTCAGAGCATAGACAAGGCCGCCTGCGTAGCTCATGTATTTAAATCTGCCTTCTCAGACTGTTTGTAATAGCTCTGCTCTAAAGGCTACAAATGCTTTCTGAGAAACACCATCCAACTAACATGGTTGGTTTTGGTTCAACCGTTTTAAAAGGATAAATAATCACCTGGCAGTGGGTTCTGCTTCAGCTGGAACGGCAAATCTTTGGCAGATTAGGACACGCCTCATGAGCTTTGGTAGGTTGGCATCCAAGCTCACAGGAAGGTGCTGTACAGTATAGAAAAGGCTATTTTTAAAGTATTTAATAGGTGCTGTTTGAATATTCACAAACCTCTATGTTTTTTCTATAATTATTACTAACATTTTGATGCTAGTATGGTTAAAAGCTGGTCACACGGTCTATAGTTTGTTTGTTTTTTGTCCAATATTTTATCTGTCACAGCCTGTTTTAATTGCCCATCCTTCAGCCAGAACCTGCCACCCTCCAGTTCATGCCACGCTGAAGCTGTAGATGCATAATTTTTCCACTCCCTGCAGTTGGTAGTCCTTGTTTTGCCTTGCAGCGTCAGTGAGCCCGGTCTATCGGCGCATGAACCACTTCTCAACCTGCTGCAGGTTCTGGTTAGAGTGGCCCTCCAACTCACAAGAGCATCATCCTCTACCCACTATCACAGCTGCAGTCCAAACTGATGGAGTCTGTTTGACTATATTCACCAAAAAGCGATGTATTCATTCCTAATTATTAAATCATGCTTTTTGTAATGTGTCTCAATTAGAAGTATATGTCACGTCTGCGGTGCGTTTACTGTCCAGACAGAGCATTGGCGTTTTTAACGACTATTATTTCTAGCGACGAATTGCGCAGAAGGGAATATTTAAATGTCCCTATTCTAAATTCAGAGTTTTTTGGCTTTTAAAATGGGGAAATATTCATTTTGAGTACAAATCAGTACATATCAGAACGGACTGATGAAAAATCCTGTTCAGGGACATGAAAATAGTGTTGGGAAATTTCTGTTCAGGAACACGGAAAAACTGAAACACAAAAGCTGCTGAATGATATCGAGAATTTGCACATGAGCAACCTGGTCAGCAACCCATCCAGCAGGCAAGCATGAGACAGAAATGGACAGGGACTCCTGAATATCACTACATCCTGGAAATCTATCAAGGATGGCATCACTGTCACAGACAAGTGAAAAACAAAAATGCTAAAATGAGTGATGAAATAGACTCAGGCGCGTCTTAATATGCTTGGTTGGCCCAACCAAATAAAGGCTGTGTGAGGGAGCAGTGCATTACATCCCTACTATGACGTCAGCCTGCTGTATCAGCTTTCCAGTGATTTCTCTGACCGTTGTTTGGTTTGTAGTTGCAATCAGATTCCCATGTCTCTCACTCTTGTATCAGTGCTGTATCGGTCAACCTTTACACTATGAATATTAATATTATATGAGCATAGTGATATTAGTAAAAGCTGGAGCTGACTAGCCCAAGTCACTATGCTTGTACGCTGGCTCCCACATTTAAAAGCCTGGGGTCCAAATAGAGTTTGCTTCTTGACACAGAGCTGAGGACAGCAGCAGCACAAATTCAGTCTTTTCAGCTAGTTTGGATACATGGTGCAGCCTACAGATGAGCTCAAGTTCAAGGACTCCTCTACTGTAAAAAGACCTGAGCGAATCCTCTGCACTGCGTTGTTGGGCTGCAACACAAAGACTTTGTCTCTGCGCTCGACGGAGAAACAGAATCGGTCTTAAAGTTTGACACTTTCTAAAGCACACACATTGTACAGACGTGCCGCACACCGTCACGCACACATTTCTTTACAGCTGCTGAACTCTGACTCGTAGAGAGGTGTTTTTTCCCCCGACCCTGTAGCAGATCTGATCCGTTCGATTTATGCGATTCAGCAGTGTAGCCTGTCTCTCAAACTCTGTCTTGACCTCCTGCCCTCTATAACACATGTAATGTTTTCTCTGCCTCACTCTTTCCTCTTCCTTTTTGTCCTCATGCTTTGCTTTTTCTCTCAGCTTTATGACTCTTTACTCATTTTTCCTCTTTCTTGCCGGCGTGGGGTAAATGAGCATATCGATAGCCGCCCGCTCTGTCTAGTGTTTCAATTCAGTCCGAAGCAAGTGAAATTTCTTTTTCTGTTGAGAATAATTTCTGAATGTATGAGCAGAATCTCAATGCGTTTATGTGGCACAGAGAATTAAAATTCAGATGGACTCCAGTCAGCTCTGCTGCCCGTCATCGAGACTCGCACACATGCACGCTTGGTGTACACACACAGGGCTCCCTGCTCATTACCCTATCTCCATTGCTACCCATCAGTAGCGCCACTTCTAGCAGCATACATACATCACTGGCATACAGCACACTCTGTCATGTGTGAAATGGGCTATGGTTGATCCCTGCCCCGGGAGAGGAGAAACGAGTGTTTCAGCAGACGAGATGAGAGTGGCTTTCTGAAGAGGAGAGGAGAGAAAAAGGTGGTTTGGTTGTGTAAGGGGGCAAGGGGGAGGGTGTAGTAGGGACATGAGGTGGGGGAAAAGGGGAATGGCAAGACGAGGCGAGTGAAAGGACAGAATAACAGGGTACGAGAGGCAAGCGGGCAAATGGGGAGTTTTTCAGCAGAATAAATGTGGAGAGGAGTGAGAGGGTGGAGTGGAGGACAGATGAGATGAAAAGTAATGTGGAAAGAAGAGGGAGGAGTTTTGAGTAGAGGGAAGGGGAAGATGATGGGATAAAAGAGCGAGAGAAGGTCGTAGAAGAATAGAGTTCAACAAAAAGAGGAGAGACACAATGACAGACCGGAGACAAAGGAGGGCAGAAAAGACAGCCTGCTTCTACAAGTCTCAATCGCTGAGCACCTCCACAGTGACTCAGAAGGAATATCAATTTGAACAGAATATTAAAGTTCAACAATTTTGACAATTGCTTCAAGTTTTTTGGGTTTTTTTTGTCCAAACAGTGTCTGGTTTGTATTTCGTCAGTCTGCCTCTTTGTCTGCTTAACCGCGCTGGACCCTGACTGTCTTTGGGTTTTGGACTGTTAAAAACACCCAACACTGGCAATTTAAGGAAGTAACCTTGGACTTTTAGAAACTGTGATGGACATTCTACATTGTACAGTTTTTCTTATAACAGAATGTGTATTCAAAAAAAGTTTACTTAAGATTCTTGAGGGGTGTCCCATTGGAGAGAAGGTCGCTCCTCCAAGGCAACGGCAGGGAAAACAATGAGCTCTATTTGATAAGTCTTACAAAGTGAGGATGTTCAATTAAAATAATATATCTGAAGGAAATTTGCTTCTTCTACTGATCCACACTGTTGTTGTCTGTGTTTTCAGAAAATATTGCTCTCTTGTTTTAACTGTTGTGTAACAAGAATGATGACTTTTTATGAACACATGGATCCATAAGGAACCCTATAATGTATCGGAATAATATATCAATAAAGCAGACCTACTTATTGCGAGAAACCTTTGTTTATTTAAGATTAGAACTGCTGCACCTTCACAAAAAGAAAGAAACCAGGTGCCATGGTTCAGTAGACTAGACTAGGATGACTCCTGGAAACCTCTTAGGCATGTTCAGCTGGGAGGAGGTGTCAGAGTACACCCTGGACACTGTCCTCTCTAAGCTGACATAGGAATGCTTAGGCGTTTGACAGGAAAGAGGGAATTGTGGGCATCTCTGCAAACACTGCTCCTCGCCGTGACCTGTACACAGATAATGGGGGAGAACATGGTTGGACGGATGAACAGACGTATGGATCGAGAACACATGCTGACACATACAGACCACTTTATGGCTTTTAAAGTTGTGCTTGGATGACGATATAATTACCAGAAAATAGTTTGGCCCAGTGTTCGTGACTAAAACTACATTTTGATTTAATCTTAGTCACAATTTAGGCATCTAATTTATTTTAATTTAGTCTAGTTTAGTTAAATATCATTAAATCATAGTAGACTCAATCCAAAGTGGATTCAGTTGACTAAAATATAAATTTGATGTTTAAGTTCAAAGAAAATGTGTCCATACGCCTGCTCTTCTCTTTCTCCCAAGTGTTTTGTCACATTTTCATGAGATAAAGGAAGCATGAGAGCTAGCTGTACCATCTAACTGTCTAGAGCAGGGGTGGGCAATCTCAGTCCACGAGGGCCGGTGTCCCTGCAGGTTTTAGATCTCACCTTGGGTCAACACACCTGAATCACATGATTAGTTTGTTACCAGGCCTCTGGAGAACTTCAGGACATGTTGAGGAGCTAATTTAGCCATTTAAATCAGCTGTGTTGGTTCGAGGACACATCTAAAACCTGCAGGGACACCGGCCCTCGTGGACTGAGATTGCCCACCCCTGGTCTAGAGAGATTATTTCTGATTGGAACTTTTGTTAATTAGTTGATATTGGATCTTGTTTTATTAATTGTTGTGGGTTTCAATACAATTCGTCCCAGTTTTTGTCCTCGTATGTTAATTTTCATTTAGTTAGTTTCATCATGTTTACATCAGAAAAACAAGGCCTTAACAAAAAAACGTGACAAAAATGATTGGTCAGCGAAATTAACATTGTTTTTGGCTGAGAGTGGTTTTGCTAAATGAACCTAGGAAACATACTGTCTTTAGAAACAGTCAGACTCACAATGACAGATGTAGTATTGTCTGTCACATTTGCTTATGTTTTATGCTAAGAACCCAAACAGTCAAGTTAACTTCCAGGAGCTGCTCCACCTCGATTAGCTTCTCCGGTTTGCAACTCGATGCCAACACCAGAAAAATCACGACACAGAAATTGCCACGAGAACAGAGAAGGGGGAAAGAAAAAAAAAACTTAATTGATTATAAGGTTACATCAAAGAGACGTAGGAGGTGTAGGAAACAAGAAGTGGAAGCGAGGAGATTCGACGGGAGGAGATGAGGAGTTTTGACGGCGACTGGGAAGAGGACAAGGACAGAATAGCAATGAAGAAAATGAGGAGAAACTGTTTGGTAGGGAAGATGAAAGATCTGCAGAGAAAAGGAGGAGTGAAAGTGTGGAAAAAGGGTGGAGAAGCAGCAGTGGGGATGTTAGGGAGATGGGTGGGAGGGGGTGGCGTATGAATATGGGAGGATGGAAATGTAAAAGTACCATGGACAGGAGTTTTAAGATGGTGCGAGGGCATAAAAGGAGTTGGGACGGAGGATAGTCGGCCAGAGAGGAGAGACGGATGACGAGGAGAGGAAAGGGAAAGCGAGCATTAAGACAACAGCACAGACAGACAGAGAGAGAGAGAGAGTGTGGCACTGCGCCACTCTGCAGCAGCAACTGACTGACAGCCATAGCCTGACTACTGACTGACTGACTGTCTGTCTGTTTGTGTTGGCTGGCTGGATGATTGGCTGGCTGGATGCAGCAGTGTCCCCACAGCTTTGCCCTTCTCTCCATCTCCCTCTCTGTCTGTCTCCCTCCCTCCCTCTGTCTCACAGCAATGCAGCATTAAGTTGGTCTAGATTAGAGAGAATACTTATGATTTGACTTCTTTAAAAAAAAAATAGCTGTTAGTGATGCTTTTTTCCCAGGCCACATGGTGGTAAACAGCATCTCCCTGCTGCATATCTCAGCGGTGCATCAGGAGAAAAAGAGCAGTGTTTGTCCAAATTGAGTCTTAGTATTGTTTTCTGTCACCCTCTAGGATAACATGTTGTAACATAAAATCGTCTGTTTGTGTTTCTTCCTTCTGTTTTCTTCTTTACTCATCTAACCTTGAGTCCGTGTCCTTTGTCTAGTTTCTCTCTCTCTCTCTCTTCTGGCAGTCTGTAAACTTTGTTTGTCGAAGAGACGCGATACAAATAAAGTTACCATTATCACCTCCAACGCTCAAATCGCCCCTGACGAGATTAAAACACATTTCATCGCCGCCGAAAGCAAACGGGGGTGCTCGCAGCGACAGATAGCCCATAAAGCACATAAATGCTACGTCGTACCCCCCCCTCCCCCTTACTGCCCATGCATTATTATCCTCAGGAGTAGAAGGGAAAGATAAATGACACTGAGATATGACGACAGACTTATAGGCTGATAAAGGGGCCATAATGTGTCTGACCAAGTGTCCTTCTTCCTCCACTGGGTCATACATGATTATCTTCAGAGGGAAGGGAACCTTTTTTTAAAAAATTTTTTTAAAGATAACTCTCAGATAAGATCGTCACAGCAAAACAGGGCCCCGGCTTCGCAAACTACTAACATTTGTTGGCTCTGCAACTGCAATGCAGCACTGTGTCGTCCTCTCTGCTCCCTCTCCCTCCCTCTGTCTGTCTCTCACCCTTATCTGCCTCCCATAACACACTACTACAGCTTCATTTTCCTTGCTTGAGGGGAGTTAGATGTAGAAACGACTCTAACGTTAACCAGAACCAGAACCTGTTGTGGTGTTTCATGTAAATAGGAGTGTAATGATACGTATGCGCGGGGTGGTGGATGTTGGGAGAGATGCAGAGCCCGCAGAGATAAGCTGGGTTAAATTGTGCATACAAGCTATAAGCTGGCTTTAGTCTGGGAGCGAGTGCACTTTCCTCCTCCTCTTTCTCTTTTGGCATATTCTCCCTAGCGGTCTGTCACCTTCAGTCAATGGACTTCCATCTCCTGCTCGACTTTCTTTCTTTCTGCGCAAGTTTATTAACAGCGGCGCAGTTGCTCCCAGGCAGCGGCTGCATTGAGACTGAATCACAGAAAAGGCTCGCGTAGCCCTACAGATGACTACAAACGGCGTATCTGCTTAATCACTCTGACACCATGGTTACACTGCTCTTCAGTGGGGGTGAAGCTGTCATATCAACGTGTACTAAATGTCAAAATGTTTGTCTGATTGAGCGAATATCTCCCACTCTACATATCTCAGTGTCAGGCGGTCTGTGTTTGGCGGGTTCTCTGTTTGGCTGAGCAGAAGCCAACCTGCAGAAACAGGCGGTAAAGGAAGAGATCGGCTTTGTCGTGGTCTCCATAACAGGAAGACATTTTTTTTTTTTTTATTAAACTTTTTTGTGTTGTCAGTTGTGTTTGCCTCTTTGCCTGAACAGCTTAAAGAAAACGTTGTGATGTACGTCCAACACAATGTGTTTATATGTACCTTTTACTCCGTTTGTGCATAATGTCCATGCTACTACTGTGTTTTAGTAAAATAAGCACACACTGATAGTCTTCTTTGAACATTTTTCAGTTGTGAGCTCTTCTCGCTGCACTCTACAAAGAGCATGTATGGGAGTATGAGAGAAAGTACGGCCATGAAAACAACATCATGGATAAAAGCAGTCACACAGCGCTTTATAGAACAATGCTGATTACATATATACAGCATATGGGTGGGCGATATAGCCTCAAGAGTATAGAATGATAACATTTGTGATGTTATTTCTGATGATAAGGAAAAAGCATAGTTTTATCAGTGATTGCAGTTTGAAGGAAGCAGCATTTATCAGCTGAAAAAAAAAAGGGTGTTTTCCATCCTTCCCTTCCACTGAGACGACACTGCCTAATTTGAAGTGTGACTCTATTGAAACCAGGTGGCAGCTGCAGCATTATAATGCAATAGTATTGACACAGCATAAGTCAAATATAAGCTCATAAGTAGCCTAGACACAGTGTTCTCCTTAGAATTTTCAGTAAAAGTACAACAAAACAAAAAAGTAAGTCAGCCTTGTAACCCCTCAGCAGCCTGCGCAGTATTGTCGCGTAGTAAAATTCCACAAAAACAATCAAATGTAAATCCTGCTCACTGCCTCGCTTCCCACTAGAACATCTATTGACCTTCATCAGGTGCCTGATTCTAAAGTAGTGAATGTATTAGTCAAAGCCAGCACGGCTGTGAAGTGAGACGGTGAACAACGGGAGTCACATTTCATTGTTCTTGAGGATTTTTTCTTCCGATGCACCTGTTTTGAATTAGTAGTTTGTCACATAATTAAATAGAAAATGAAAAATATTATCTCCCTGGGATGTTGTAACTCGGGTCAAGCTTTTCAACTAGCTTGCTGTTATCCATCAAGTAACCACATCAGTCATTTCCTGTCGTTTACATTCTAACTAAGGAGTGCTGCATTCGTGATTGCTGGAGTCTTTTTTTTACTTTTGAGGGTCGCACATTACCAGCTGTTGTCGCACAATGGTTCTTGCCATGCTTATTAGCAAAGTTTGGTAGACCTTTGAAATAACTCCCTATTGCAGGGCTCGATAAAGTATTTGTGATTAATTTCATTTGGTGTGGTGACCAACACAGTTTTAGTCCCTTTATATTGTAGTGCATGTTGGAGGGTGTCTTTAAAATGCTGCTTTAAAATTCCAGGACTGTGTGTTAGTCTGGATGGTAAGAAACTGGTAACGGTTGGTGATCATATCCATGTTTGCATAGTGAGTCTAATTAGTAACACAAAAGAAGCCAAACGTTCTAGTCAGGTAGTACGACAGGTAGTACGGCTACTATTGTACATGTTTTGTCATCGTCATTGTCTTGTTTTGTGGTTGCTAGGGCTGGGCCATATCATACAGTTCATGGTAATACTGGTATAATGTTGGACAACGATAAGAAAATGAAATATCGCGATAGAAAGTGGGTAAAACACGCATGCGCAGTGCCTTTGATTTCATACGCACATGGCGGCGACGGAGAATGAGAAGAGCGAAAGTGGATCGTTAAATGAAACGGATGAACCAGAATTGGTTTGTAAAAATGCTGCAACTTCAGTGGTGTGGAACTGGTTTAGCTTTCGTCCGTCAGATACACAACAAAGCACTATTTTTGGTAGCGCATGCTAGCGGGCCGTCGTTATTAGCGTGTTTTTTGGAAAATACGGCACACTTAAAATCAATCCTTTGATTTTTCTGAAAATCGACAGTGCCCCTTATAATCCCGTGTGCCTTATGTATGAATTCTGGTTGTGTTTACTGAGCTCGAAACGATTTTATGTGGTACACGGCGCTCGAAAATCTGTCAGATGTTTTAGTACGACTTTGCTAAGCTACGAACCCGCACCGCTTGATGGATTGTCGGAGCATTACGGCTATCGTAGGCAGGCGCCTCGCGGAGTGATACGTACCATGCTTCAACATAATATTACCGTATTGTGTGTGTATAACCTCTTTTTAAGTTTTGTGGATATTATACATGGTTATGCTGAGGATATGTCGGCCAATTTCCACCAAACCAGTTTGTATGAAAGGTTTAACCAAAATGCCTTTTAGTTAAACCGTCAGCAAGGAATTTGCATTTGCACTGTTAAATTTTTATATAACTTTAATGCACATAAAAAACAGCTGCTTTTTTTAAGTGAAAACACATTGATTTTTTTTTTTTTGATCTAATAAAGTTGTGGAGTTGTAAAGTATTTTGTCTAGTGTCAATTATATCGTCAGTTATATCGTTATCGCAAATTTTCAAATTTATATCATGATAAATATTTTTGGTCATATCACCCTGCTCTAGTGGTTGCTGTGTTTTGCCCCTTTCCTCTTCGTCACTAAAGTCTATTGCCGTAATTCTATTTGCTGTTCAAGCCAGCTTTTCAACCAATCAACACTGGACGTGCTGGACAAGCAGTCTTCTGGTTACATTAAATTCAAAGTAAGATGAAAGCGGGAATTTTAAACTCAGCCTTTCAGGAGGTTAAAATTTTCATCATTGCTGCTAAATGTCTTTTTCCGCCACAGACAAGCAAGCGGAAAGACAAATGTTACATCATTAGGCGTAATGGAACAAAGAAAAGTACTCCATATACTCTCCCACTCTCTGCTGACAGCCCCACGATGCAATGTGTCATTCATTTGATTGGTGCCACGCTAAAGCTGTCGGTAAATCATTGATAACTGTTTGAAAATGTCACTGTAGAGTAAACCAGAGAGTGTCTGTTAACTGCGCAGACATGAATGAGGACAATTCAAGTGTTTTGTTGCCTCAGTATAGAGTGCTATGCAATGTGTGGATGTTTTCAGAGAAGGAGTATGGAGTAATTCTTATTTATGAGTTAATGTCAAAGTTAGAAAATTGGGGAAACCAGCAGCCAAACAGACACAGTCTAATCATAACTAACACGATCCAGAGGTGCACAAGAAACTGCTTTGAACCAGAGATCAGCCAAATTAAAACCAGGGAGGACTTCTGATTTTTATATTTCCTCAACTTGCGTTTAAAATGACATTTATGGGGACAAAAAAAAAGAGACTAAAATAAAAGAGAAAAAAAATGCTAGCATGATTTTGAACTTTTAGGCTTATTAGTAATTTTATACTTACCAGTTAATCTTTGCGATAAAGTTGTTCTGACGTCCACAGCTCTGCACACACCTCTTCTGTATTTTCCTTACCAACAGCCACGGGTCAGACAGGCTGTGAGAAATCACCTTGCACCCTATCTGTCCATTCCCACCCACCTCTGTCTGCTCACCCCTCCCTCCCTGTTTGACACTGTCTCACTCCTTTTTTTACTCTCATTATCCCTCACTCTGTTCCAGTCCCTCTTTTTCCCACTCTGTCACTTTCCCTCTGCCTTCCTCTGTCATTATTCTGCCCACATGTCTAGACTGAAGAGAGAACTTTTGCTGCTTGCGTGTGTGAAATCTGTATGTGGCAGCGTACGTCTGACACTTTGTGTCTGTGTGTCTCCTTTATTGAGTGCTTTAGGTCTAATTTCAGTCTTCACTTTGATAGAGGAATTATATTCATTCTGTACGGAGCAAAGAGAGATGTGGAGAATATAAAGAATCTTTCATACAGATTTGCTTCAGCACACACACATAATATATTGCAGGGTTGTGACTGTTTATAGCACTGATTTTTAAAAATGTATTTAAATAAATCCTTATCTCCTAAACACCAATGTAATAGTAGGGACTTACTTGATGCATGATCAGAAAATCTATTGACCATGGCCAAATTTTGAAGTATTGTATGTGATCAGTATTATAGTGCGCTACAGTATGCAGGTGCTGATTATTGAATTGATCAGCAAAAGCTAGGGTAAACTGCAATAAGCTGCAGTTCCTGGAGTGACCACCTGACTTCAAACGCAAATCAATTCCCATAGGCTGCTTTTCCTTAAATAATAGTTTAAAACATGTTTTAAAGCAGGATTCAAAAACAGCTTAATGTTCTCTAAAGCTAATTTCCCTTTATGCTACAGTCACACTGAGGAGATAGTGGTTTAAGACTGCGGACTCGGTCTGCTGTTCTCATCTGCTTCCTACATACTCAGAAATTTAGATGAACTACTTACATTCAGAACCTCATGGATTTCAAACAGAATTTCAGAAATTTCTGACGATTAAAGACACAGTTGCTGCAGGGCAAATATTTAACTGCAGTACAATCAGTTGACAACCAGTTGAGTCAAGTTCAGCATTTCCCTGTTGCTTTCATCAGTGCAGATTGATTTATTGCAACATGTTTGGGAGTCTGCCTGCATTTATAAATTAGATTCTGATTGTTTGCAAACCTTTGCCAAATTTGGATGAGGATGTTGTACCTCTGGGTGACCAGTTGGTTACCAGAACTGTGTGCGGTTTGCCACCAAATGGGGAAAAAAATTAAAAGTAATGACCAGACAGCCGCTGATTTTTTTTGTAGTCGCAAGGAAATTGACATTGTATTTTTACTTTAGGAAACACAGAGCCATTAATGATAAAACTACTAATTTTACCCACCAGTTAAAAATTGTATCAACGCTCAAAATTCCGTGTGCTAATCCGGTCTTTAAGTCTAATATCATTAACCGTTTCCAGGTCAAACGAACACTGTGACATCACTCAGAGTTACAAACTGTCTAAATTCTTTCATCTTTAATAAAATGATCAGTGTGGCTGCTTTATCAGGTGTAACAATTTTAACATCCAGGCATCCATGAGAAATAGGATTTATGAAATTTCGAAGTTAGCAGGGAGTTAGCTCGCTAGTTTCCATCTAAACATAATGCACCATGTTCTGACTGAGGAATTTCTGAAAAAAATAAAACATACAGCTCTGCTATCACATAAATGAAGACAGAAAACTAAACAGCAGTGATGTTTGTAGGGTTACTGAAGTTGGGCTAGCTGGTATATAGTGATGTGCTACGTGGTAGCTAGCTACAGAGCTAGGGTTGGCATGATATAAACACATTAGCACAGTGAAGCTGGAGGATGAACACTAACTTTTTTTCACTCGATAAAGGTTAACATGAGGGTTCCCAATGGTTAGAAACAAATGGGGCATGGCAGGATGCTCTAAGCAGACCAAACTTCAGTAGGAGAACAACTGAGATAATCCACCCACAATACGAGGTTAGTCATTAATATACTGCTGCATGGGCTGACCTGTGGTTACATCGTAAGGTTTTAAAAACTGAGCTTTAAAACGTGCTGCAGATGATTAATGGTAATAAAAACCAAAAGAGGCCGACAGTGATCACTGCCTTTTTAAGGGGCTTGTTCAGATTAAATACGACAAGATACAAAGCTTTAAAACATGTTAAAAACACAACAGCCTTAATAAACACAGAGCAATTTGGACCCAGAAGCAGGCTTCATATCATCACTTAAAGACCAAATTAAAACTACATCTGATTTAAGTGACCAGCCTGTGCTGTTTTGTGTTGTTTAGCATTCAGTCGTACTACAAGAAATGCAATGGAGTCAGCTGTTCAGTTTCTGTGGTAAGCTTTTTTTTTAAGCTGCTCGGCAGAATTAGCATCCCATTTATTATCTAACTCGACTAGATAATGAAGAACAGCTGCTTAGGAGGTGTCTTGTTTTGTAAAGCTTTTGAGTTATTTAAACGGTCATAGGTTCTCCCAAACCTCAGGAAAAGCCTCAGGACATGCATACAGTAGCATTTATAGAGCAGAGCAGAGGGAAAATGTTGTATCTCATGTTAAGCTCATCAATGCCTTGCAGCTCAAATTTCAGGTTGTAGGTTGTCAGGCACATCAGCTGGTCCCACATTAAACAGCATGGCACATATGTTTAGTGCCTGCTGTTTACTTTTCATGTACTGAATCCTTCCATAAATGTCTGAGGGAATCTTGCACATTCACGGCATATTTAGATGCAGTAGCGGACTGTTTTTTTAACCAGCATGAGCTGTATATTGACTCCATTGTAAAGAATACAATGGAACCGCCTGTTGTCATGTCATGCAGTGCTGTATATGGCTTGGCGTCTATGTGTGTGTGTTCCTGAGACTGTGTTCCAGGTGTGATAATACAACAGGTGAGTCACTGCTGTTGCTCACAGGAAAAAACATTTTGAGGTAATGGATTGTTGTTGGTAATAACATATTCCCATCCTCTGGAGGGAGGCCTGTATTTCCTCCAGCATCACACGGTCCAGGCTGCGTGACCAAGCGTAATCTCAGTATAATGTTGAACACTGGTATTTTTCAAACCTGAATAAAATGAGGGGTATTGCAATAAGCGAACAGGGTACTAATGCACAGGGTCCCAACAACAGAACATTAGCCATTAAACAAATTTAGACTGGCTCAGATTTCACTGCCACCCAATGCAATCTCATATGGTGAGCTGTTGTTATGGGTAGATTACATTGTAGCTGCTTGTTAACAGGAAGCGTTTAATCCCTGTCTAACTGAACAGATGAGTGCGTAACAGATGTTGCATAAGTCTGTTTTAGTCATATCATCTACAGAACTGCAGGTAAGTGTGTTGAGCTTTGACTGCTGTCTGAACATGGATGCTTAAACTGCTCAGCTAATAATGTTGCTCATGCTGCAGCATGAGCTAATAATGTTGCTCATGCTGCAGCATATTTGTGAATATGGCGTATCGTGATCACCATATCTCTAGTGTTTGCCTAACAAATATCATGGCTACATTTATAATATTCCCTTAGTGATGACTTTCTTGTCTCAAAATCCTTCTGTCATGTTTCGGCTGTGTAAAGGCAGGGGAAGGACCCAAACGCAAAACTCACCGAGACAAAAGTGAACTCAAAACACTGCTTTATTGCAGGCTAGTACGAAAAATATAACAAACCTAAACTGGGACATGGATAACTAGAGACACACAGGGAAACACAGCCATGAGGGAGAACGCGACACAGAACTGAGGGAGAGGCAGACATAAATACACAGAGGGTTAACGAGGGAAGTGGGAGCACACGGGGAACACAGGTGACACTGATAATCATAACAAGACACAACAGGAGTGAACGCAACACTGACGGAAGACTGTCAAAGTAAAACAGGAAGTGCACAGAGGTTCAGACAGGAGGAGAGAGAGCACGGGGAGAGCACAGACATAACGGGCTGGGTAAAACATGGAATAAAACACAAGGAGAGGCGAGGGCTCACAGATACACAGAGGGGCACACGGGGGGGTAAGAGTCACAAGGGGAAAAACACATAAGGAAACAACGTAACAGAGCAACTCAGGAAGCATGGCCTAAATAAGGAACAAAATACATGAAAACTAAGAACACTGGGCCAACGTGGCCCAGGACCATGACACCTTCTTAATGATTCAAACTGCCATCTTGGTGTCTCACCTTTAAAGACATATCTACAACTCTACCTCCTGGATTTTTCCACATGTCCACATGGTATCCGTGCAGAGCACTTTTCAGTACATTGCTAGATCCAATAGATTATTGATATTTGTGATGTCATCCTGTACTGTAACTGTTTTCAAATATGCAGTCCTAATTTTATAGATTTATTCCTTTAACCATCCCAGTGAAGGTTAAGACTCCAGATTGTGGACCTGGTAAGCCCACCCCATGTGAGGTAACATCCAAAAAATGGAGCATATCTTTGGCTCAGGTAGGCCATGAAATCCAGCTCAACTGCAGTCCTGGCAGATGAGCTGATTTCGTGCTCATCAGCTCATGGCTCAGCTGATACCTTTTACACATTTATACTACCTTTTACATATAGGCAAGCTTATCAAGTTGCATTTTGGCTGCCCACACTTGATGTTCATCTGAAAGCTCCTTTGTAAACCACCAGCAATCCAGTCTCCTCCTTTCAAGCTTCATCTGGATTACAATTTTTTATATCTGCTATCCTGTGTGGTTCTGAGCTCTGGTCTTGCTGCTACTGTCCCTTCTCAAGCATGCGCATGCATGTTAAAGGTGGGAAGGTCCCAGAACAGAGTGAAACCACCAAATATTCTTTACAGCAGATGGAAATATCAGTTTTCCATGTGATTATAGTAGGATTGTCACAAAAATCAATACTTAGATATGAACTGATACAAAATTATTGAATTAAGATAGATCTTAAAAGTTGCTAAATTTAATGAGAAAGCTGATAAGTTGACAACACTACTTGAAACACTAGTCAGAATCAATCACCTCTGATTTTTCTTTAGTTTTTCTCCATAATGTCGTCTCAGTTTTCTCACCACAGTTTCATATAAAAATTAAAAACTTCACGCACATCAAAAATGACTTTGACACAAACCGATTATCTATCACCTCAGCTTGGTCCTAAATTCAAATCGAATCTCATTGTTATTTTGCAAAAAAAATTGATGTTGGTGCTTTTAAGTGTGGGGGGGTGATAAGTTCAAAGTTCAAATCTCATACAGTATTAACTGCCACACACAGCTAGCAGAGAAGACAGAAATGGTTCTAAACAACAGATCACATGATCAATTCCATTAAAGTGTAATTGGCTGATGTCACAATACAGATGCTGTTAATAAAAAACAAAAAGTTTGGAAAACAGTAAAGTTAAAAGTTAGTCGTGTTTCTGAAATTTAGATGTGACATTTTTCAGTGCTGTTTTAAGTGTAATGCAATTTTTGCCAAGTTCAGCAGGCATTGTGTTGCTGATTATAGGCTTTGAGTGACATTTGCAAGCAGACATTCATTTGGGGTTTGTTATTTTGCTGACATTTTTTTTGCTTGAAGGAATGCGGTGACATTTTGGATTTTTAGCTTGTTTCTTTCTTTTTTTTTCCTGACACCCCCCACCTCCCCCACCCAAACATGTACACCTGTGTGGAGGGGAAAAAAGGAAAGGTTTTACACATGACTTTAGGTCTTTACATCTGCTACCTTGCTGCTAACATCACTCGTCATTCTCAGTGAGAACCCCATAAGAGAGAAAAATTTAGCATTACCAGGGGATGCTCAAACAAGCTAGCTAGTGTTTAGAAGTTGTCATGTTTTTCAAATAGATTCACTGTAAGTTGATCTAAAGGCCATTCAAAGTTAACCTCATGACCGTTTAAACAATTGTTCAGCATCTTCTTTGGTTGGACCACACACACAGTTTAACCTAAAAGTCCTAAGACTGCCAGTGATGACTCTTATGTGTCACAGAGTAAAAAGGCTGCCTGATATGAGAACATTTAAAATGGTTGAAACATGTTGGGGTCAATAATTTTAGAACCCATTTGAAGAAGCGAGTACGGTTTATTTACACATTGAACAAAATTCATAAAATGCTTTACATTGCAGAATAAGATACAAAAATTTAAATTAAACAATTAAAATATTGTAATTAGATAAAACTAAATAAAAGCAAGCCTGAACAGGTGGGTCTTAAGTTTCTTTTTGAAGGTATAGGCAGTGTCCACAAATTTATAGGTACAGTGGAAGCAAGTTCCGCAACTTGGGGCCCACAACCTCAAAAGCAGTTTTACCTTTGGCTATACGTAGTTCTAGGTCAGTGTAATCAGGTCATAATTTACATTTTGTCATAATTACACAAAATGTGTTCTAAACCCCAAACTGTTCCTGGTAATACCTGACTTTTAGGACCTCCAAGCCTGTAGTTATCCTCATTATCAGTTAAGGCCCCTCCTCATCCTTTTCTTCTTCTTTGGTGTAACCCTATAAATTTGGGGTACCCCTTTGGCCTCTCCCCTTTTCTACAACTCCCCTGTGGAAGAGGAACTGGAGTAGACAAGTTATTTACTTGGAGGTCTTTCTTTTTGCCTTTTATTGTCAGACACAACGCAGGAACAAACCGGTTACACCAACATGCTTTAAAGAGCAGAGATCTAGTCATTAGCTTAGCCGTGTTTCGGTTACATATCTGCTAACCAATTTCTATAAGGCTGATATTATGATCTGATTTATGGTTTTGTTTAAGAAGTAAAAGTAAAAATAGTATTTTTTTTGCATCAGATTTTTATACTTAATTGGCCTGATTAGTAAAGGAAAAGAAATCACCTCATCTTCATTCTGAATTTACTGCTGTGTATGTGATACTGATTGAATTCAGTTGTGTGTTTTTTACAGGTGGAAATTAAAAGCATAATGACTTGAGCAGTTAAATGATTAAAGAAAAGAACAAGTGCTCATTTTAAAAAGCAGAAGTTGAGATTATCAAATTTAATGGTGCTCTTATCAAACCATTTATAAGTCCGTACTGTCATTTATTAGCAAATGCCAATGTCCGAAAAACATTAGAGTAGCACTTCTCTCATTTTATCCAATACTGACTGCTGCGTCACATGCATAAAACCTCCTGGCAGCAGATCATATCATGCGTAAGTGATTAGCATTAATTACGTTTATTTGCGGCTAAAATGAAGGTTTTGGCTGCTGTTGTCAAAGTGCTCAGCTAACGACCGTCTGTGAAGGAAAGGAGACACAACTCTCTCGATAGCACTGAGAGAAATGTGCGTTTTGGATGACGGGCTCTTGATTGCAGCACACTAGTTTAGCACAATCAAATCAACTGGATTTTAATCTATCAATATCAATATTTGAATCTTGCCAGATTTGCGCTTGGAACAAGTAGTAAAAATCTAAAAACGAAGTATTATTCTAATGTGTTTATAATTCAAGCATTTTTAAAATACCTGCATTTAATTGTAAATACCGTTACAGCTCATATAGTTTGTGGTGCTGTAGAACGAACGTAATCGATGGGTTGTTCTAAAAAATACCGTATTTAAACCACCTCTCATTATAATGCTGTTCAACTGCGCTGCAGACTTCGGGATGATGTAGGCGATCAGCATCCTGTATTATTCTGCGGATCTGTCAGTGCAGTCTACACTAAAACCCAACGCTTCTGCAAATATTTTACATGCGTGTATTTTGTCATTCCGTCAGTATAATGCTGTCACTGCTGGTCCTTCCTTTCCCGCTGACAGCCTGCTTCCCTGCAGTGACATTGGCGAGCTCTGCTGCCCCTCCAGCTGTACAGACAGGACAGCGTGTCCATGCTGTGTGGTTTTCACTGTGGTCTACACACTCAGACAGGACACTGACGAGAAACCTGACCTTCACTAGGTGGTGTGTGTGTGTGTCTGAGTGTGCGTGCAAGCCTGTGTGCTTATTGCAGGGGTGTTGGCAAAAGGATGGCAGCGCAGTGTGTTATAGTCCTTACTTGTCAGATATAGGGTGAGGGTGGGAATGGACTTATAATAAGTCTGCACACGGGGAGGGGATGAGGTGTGTGTGTGTGTGTGTGTGTGTGTGCGTGTGTCTGTGTATGTGTGTGGTATAGCAGCAGCTGACAGGACAGTGTTAGACTCCTGCAGTTGCTTTTGCATCTCTTCCTTTTGCTCATCTCAACACCCTGTGGCCGGCTTCCTGTTTGGCACTGTCTGCATACTGTATGTGTGCACTTGCCTTTACATCTGTTCTCTGTTTTAGGTCTTTCTCCAATACCCTGCACTTTACTCCCCTTTAAAAAAATAGGCCATCTAATAATCATTTATTTAAAGCTCTCTAAAACACAAATTTGTTTTGCATCTTTGTGTGTGTGTGTGTGTGTGTGTGTGTGTGTGTGCTTGTGTAAGCTTGGGGTACACATTTTAAATGATCACTTCAACTATTAAATTCCTCCACTCACTCATAGTTATGGCTTGTAAAATAATACTATACTATATCAACACAGAATGACTGAAAAATTGTTCCGTGGCAAATAACTTCAATATTAATATGAAACTGCACCCACCATATATCCAAATAGGCTGCTTAAAAAGTCAGTATGAACTAGATAACCATCTGCTGTAGATAGGTTTGGTTTTTTTTGACCTGCTATTTCTTCATGCTCTTTGGAATCACCTTGTTAGTGCAAAAATTCAAACACAGCAATAATGGTATAAGCTTTTACGCATTAAAACATTATCATCTTGCGATATCAACGATATAGTTTGCAGAACCCTGACGTGCAACAATGATTATTAAGTAACTGAAAAGAGAGCCTCTTCAGAAACTTCCAACAAAGTCCAGCATTTGGCAAGAAAATTGTTCCCAGGAAGACAACAAACACAAATGAACATAACAACATCACAACACATTGAACAAAGAAACACAAGACTTTCAAAATAAAACAGGAAACATGGAGAGATGTGGAGAACACAGGCTTTACAAAATGAAACACGCAGACAACAAATGCATGAGACTAATACAGACGACCTAGGTCAAACATCCTAAACTAAACTCAATGCAAGCAAATAATAATCCTATAACTCAACAATATCTCAAGATATAACATAAGATCTCAAAACAAACTGAAACCGCTGGGTCACAGACCCAGACTCTGACATCCAGGCTGTGATGGTGAGTGAGAAGGAGATGCCAGCAGCTGGTGACGGATGACCGTCCATCACCAGCTGCCAGTTAAAGTTAGTTCTTTGTTAATGTGTCAGATACTTAAAATTCACAGGGTAAACACTACCTCAACTACTTTTGTACTTAAATTTGACTTATGCTGCTCCACTATGTCACTACTATTGCTGTTACAATTATAATGCTGCTGCTTCTGATACCTTGTAGCGATACATTCACATTTTGAATCAGGTAGTCTGTCATCATTTCTTTTCTTTTTTTTCTTTCTTTGCTACCATATCCATATACAGCTTTAAATAATGTAATTTTGAGGCTGTATCATCCATGCCTAGTACATGGTCTGGAACAATAGGTAGGAGGTACATGTCAGTAACAACTACATGACAGCAGATTTCCCAGTAGAACATTTCCCATCACACTGACTACACCAGTGTACCTTCTTCAATTACACATGTTACTTAGCTGCGGTAGCACACATCACTACACTGACTGTGTCACTGGTGGAGGATCTCATTACGACCAAGGACCAGCCAGGGATTGTCCACAGATCAGCCACGGACATGTCACTGACCAGCTGCTTATTTTAAGTGGAGTGCATCCTGCTGCTCACATCACATACAAGCATTCATCCCCATGGTAAAGGAAAACACTATTCACCCAGACACCTTCCATTTCTTCATGGTCTGCTGCAGACACTTTTCATGATGGGCAGGCGTCAGACAGTAAGTGGCAGGCTGTGATACTCTGAGTGTTCTGACATCTTTCTGCAATAACGTCTTGCCATAGCGTTTTTCAGGTAGGTCCTCTGTGGGATCACACCACACAGCCCAGCTTTTGCTGTCTGTGTGGTGTATCATTGAGCTTTGGTCTGCTGGCCTGTCACCTATTGTCTTTCCTTAGCTAAGCTACCTTAGTAAGTACTATTGCACCAAGATAGTCAGTGGTGTTGACTTTACCTGTTGTTACATGCATACATACATACCTCGTATATGTTACCCTGTTTCTCATTGGTATGTTCCCATATTTCATGCAAGGCTGTGCATTTCAAACTCCACCATATTTCAGGTAAAACATCAGAGGCCTGTGTTTTAAGAAGGCATACATACTGTCCTCTTCAGGGATTGTATGTATGTATGAAGCTGTTATTAAATAAACACAGTCTACAGTGCACGAGTGTTTCTCAGTGATGTATTTTTAATAACTTTCAACAACAGTTGGCATGGAGGAATAAGATGCATCAGGCTCTCAATACCCAGACAATACGTGTTAGTCAAATCACTTCATTGTTGATTTTGGTCTTTATAAGAAATTTGTTGACAACTAGAAAACTCCTAAAATCACAAACCATTCCCACGCCCCCTGCAATCCCTTCTCCCTCTGATCAAACTATTAAGTAAATCAGAAATCAGTGAATCAGTACAAACAATTCTGACTTCTTCCTCCTAAAAACTAAAACCAAGAAACAAAAAACCCCACCTGTTTTTGTTTTTTGTTTTGCTCTATAAATCTCCGCTGGTGGAGACGGGTTGTCTGGCCAGGGTCCTTTCGCTGCTCTGTGCTGCTGACAGACAGACGGACAAACAGCTCGTTCTGAGCCAGTGTGGACCGAACAGACCAGACTTTTGAGTAGCGAGTACATGCCGCTCACGTCTCGCTTTTATTGTGAATTCCCAGTGAGCGTATTCTGAAACAACATTTATATGCCTACCTGCACTGCCGCTCCATTATTTTGTTCTTGCACTGAAATATTGTGTCAAGGCCAGAGCTGTACACCTTGCTCCGCTCCTACCGATTCACGGGAACACGTTCCAAGAAAAATCCATATGGCTCCCTCTTGTGTGCAGTTAAATTACAGGCAGCTACTTTTTTTTTCACCCACCCAAAATGGCAAAACCCACTATGATTGCACAAAATAATGGCAGTTAATTTGTGCTGCTGCATTGATCAGACTTCATTTAACTTGGTAAGACTGAATGACACGACCAGCCAGCAACCAGCATGCTAACACTGTGTGTGTGCACGTGCATGCGTCAGTATATGGCGTCAGATTACGCAAGTCCTTCTCCCAGTTAATAATCCTTTGGTGTGTTGCTAACACAAAACATTAATGAAAGATGATATAAATATCTAACTGCAGGTTGGCATGGACCTCTGAGCTGCAACTCATATTCTCCTTTTCCTACCTCTTCATTTACTGTACAAGGCTTTCCTTTTTTTCTTTTTTTTTTTTGATTAACGCTTTGCAAAGCAACACTTATCATACTTTACTGTTGCAGGAAGATTTGTCACAGATACTGTCAATCCTGGAGTGCTAGAATAAACACACACTTCATCACGTCATAAATATTATAATTTCCTGCGAGTCACTTTGATTTATAGTTCTGCCCCGTAGCTACGTCTCCCAGCTTTGTAATGCAGGGCTCGTTAACGCTGAGATTTGAGAAAGTTGTAACACAGACCTGCGAACATATGCCGAGCAACTGTCTGCTGTCTCTTTGTTGCGTGGTACATGAGAAAAAGAAGAGTATAAAAAAATTAATTTCAACAGGCACTGACCTGGTTTTGATTCTTCTTTATGATATTTGAGGAAGAGACAAAAGTAACACTGCCCTTTGTTTTTCATGGAAATTATTTTTGACAGTACAGAAGAAGAACATAAATATGTTTATGCTGACAACCACAAGTTAAATATCTGCTCTAAACTTCCTTTTACTGTACCGAATGTGACATCAGCTAGTTAGGGAGAATATCAATATGGACGTCAGATGTCAGTATGGATTGGAATTGATAAGAATTTAGCTATTACGATTCCGTTATGAGTGTCACTATCGAAACAAGTCCTTATCAGTTCTCTTATTGATTCTCATTGGCTCCACTTTGACCCCCTTTTGTGCAATAAAATTTGAATAAAATGTTCATAGACTGAGCCACAAGTTTCCTCCTGGAAATTTTCTGGAGTTTCATCCTTTGATGTCAGACCGCCCTTTGCACACATACAAGTTCTATACCCTGATTTTATTTCTTTTTTTTGTATCATCTTACCTACTTAAATAATACCTTTTTTCTTTTAATTTATTTTAATTTAATTTTTTTCTTTGGACATTTTTCTTTGGACAACTTTTCACTCGTTTTCAGTCAAAGTCAATGTGCCTGGTCATATTCAGAGGAATACTTTATTTGTTAAGAACCAAAGAACCAATTTTAAATTGTATCTTTAGGAACTTTGTTACTAGCAGTCGGCTGCAAAAACACTAAATGTGGTCAGATATTTTAGTTGAATCAATGAATGTGGCAGTAAAGACGGACCCGACCACGTATTCGCTCTTTACACACTTTATTCACGGTTGTCGTTCTACAGCTCACGGCTGCAGCTTTTCAGCTGCGTCCTACACACCAAAACGACAACAAAACTCCTCAGCTCCTGGCACGTTTAATAGGTGAGGCGTGATGAGCTGATCGAACTCAGATGTGTCCACCTCCCCTGCAGCCACGCCACACCACACGCCCCGCCACAATGAAAAATGTCAAAGATAACACAGTTTGACAGACTTAAAATAATATTTTTCCACCAACAAGGTAATTCCCAAAGAGGTATTATTGAAACTCTCAGGATGATGTGCAGTGTGTCCTTAAAAAATTTGAGGAAACAGGACAAGGGGAGGACATCCACACTCTCTCCATCAGCCCTGCCTCTCTAACTTTGTCTCCAAACCATTCAACCTGACCTTTTCTCTCTAATATACTCATTTCTGATCTAGTCCATTCCTGTCAATCCCAATAAAAGCTTAGCATCTTCAACTCTTCGCCTCCACTTCTGCATCCTCGCTTTTTTGTTCATGCAACCATCTCAAAACCAAATCTTAAAACCCATACTGCTCCTCACTAATCCTCACCTCTTCAACAACTCTTTCTCAGATCTTCCTGGTATAACTTGTCAGCTTTATCCCTCTGTAGTTACTACAGCTCAGCACATCACCCTTGTTCTTGAAAATCCATACAAGTACACGTCTCCTTCATTCCTCTGGGATCCTCTCACTTTCCAAATCATGTTAAACAGCCTGGTCAAAAAGTCCACTGCTTACTGCTTTCTCTCCTAGACATCTCCATACCTCCACAGGTATGTCATCTCGGCCAATTGCCTTTCCACTCTTCATCCTTTTCATAGCTGCTCTCACTTGTACTGGCTGTTAAACCCACAGAACAACAGAAAGACCTGGAAGAGAACAGACACCAGGTTGAATTTAGTCATTGTTGTCTTTGTCCTATTCTCTTTTGACAGGGTTGACAGGAGTTACTATCAGTGGGCAATCAAACCCTCAGTAGTGGTTTACTTCTACATGCAAACACTTACATATATTCACCTACTGAAATTCAACCTCAGTAGATTGCAGATTGGATGTATTATTGTAGTGGGCGTGCCTGGGTTTTCAGGTGTGCGCAGCAAGCAAAACACAACATAATTCACACATGCATAGAAACACACACAGTCCAAATAATACAGAGCTGATGTCATGATCAGCTTTTCAGATGTCCATGTTTGTCCATGCATGTAAACTAGGAAACCCCACCACATTCCTGTTTTATATTTTCGCTTCTGTCTTCTTTCCCAAATGCAGACCCACCCTGTTCTCTGGCTTGCTCTGAAAAGACTAAGAGAGAGTGGATGGTAAGAAAATAGACTGAATAGACAAGGGGAAAGTAGAAGGAGGGAAAAGAAAGAAAAAACCACACAGTGAGAAAACAGACCGAGTTATTAGATATAGTGGGAGAGGGCTAGAGATTGGAAGATAAACAGTGTCAGTGAGAGAAAGACACAAAGGAGGAGGTAGGTGGGGAGACAGAGTTCTCTTTGGTGTCCAACAGATGGTTGGTGTTATTAGTGCAGGCAGTTCCTCTCTTTGCTCTCTCCCCTAGCACAGACAGCACTGAGAAAACACTTGATGGGCTCACAGCACACTGCCAAATTTCGCTGTAGATGACGATGAAGGGCTATTCTATTCTATTTGATTCTATGCTATAGTGGTTTCTCGAAAATAAAGAATTGTAAGTATTAGAATGTAATTAATTTAAGAAACGGGGATTATTAGATCTTATAGAATTTATTTTTTACTATTTGAAAATTTGGTGGCATAAAAGAATCAACCAGTAACAACAAAATCAAATGTCATTCATAAACAAATGTTCAGATTGCAGATTACCAGAAATGAGTGACACAAAACGACTCTTGGTTTAGCGATATCTGTTTGTTTAAATGAAAACAAGCCAAAAAAATCATCCACAGTTTAGTCCGAGTTGATGAGCTAAGCTTGAAACCAACAAAGTAGTTAAACTCATGAGTCACAGCTGCACGTGTGCTTTCCAGCTAGTGCTATTTGTATGCCTGTAATAGCATGTATGTACTGGAGCTAATCGCTGTTGGAACATCAGCTAATTTTATATACTGACGTGTGTCACCTTTTGTATTTTTAGCAGTCAGGCTTTCATCCAAATGGACCAATCTGGAGCAGATGTATTCAAACATACCCATTACATTAATTTCCATCCAATTCTGCTTTTAAAAAGTAGGGGAAAAAAGAAAGAAATGCTGGCATTCCAACTAGGGTCTTTGTTTTTATTTATTTATTTAGCAAATCACAAATGTGCATAAAATAGGCGGTTGGAAACCCACATATGGGGTCACTCAACTACATAACAATTTACTTTGTGTTTTTGGTTTTTAAAAGAATTTGCATATCATCTCGCATGTCAAAATGAGAAGTGGCTTCTCTGCTGTGTATGTGGTATTTGGGACTCTTTGAGCTTTTTATGCAATTACCTGATTCTTCTACTTACTAATATGAATTTGGACTATTTAACAGATATTTATATATCCAATCCAGGTATAACAAAGTCTCCTAGCCTTAGCTGATAACTTAGCACTCCACCCTGTTGTACAGATATGGTCACTTCTGGCTCAAAAAAAATCATTTCATGGTGGTTAGGTCCATCTTTAAATTAAAGTCTATGATAGCAGCACATCTCCTTATTTCTACTACTCACTAATGATACAGTTACAGATACAGTTATTTTAAGACCTTTGCCAATCTAAGAGTGATTCGAGTTGGTCTGAGTTGGACGGTGACTGTTTGGAGATTGTGTCACAGTCATGTGTTTGGAGAATAGAGAAAGGGGACCCAAATGCAGAACTCATGGATTTATTAATAGGTTGGATGAACTGAACATAAACAACTGAGTGAACTGTGAACACGCATGACGGAACTAGGAGAAACTGAGGGCTTAAATAGGCTGGATAATGGGGTGAACAGCAGGGATAAATCAAAGTAATGGAACAGACGAAGTAAAAGTAAACATAATGCACATGGACGAGAGACTAACACAGTAAAATGGGGAACAAAACAATGAAAAAAAGTCCAAAACTGAAAACACTGGGTCAATGACAGATGACAGATTGTATTCCACCAGGTGACCTGTACAGGCGCCTTCTGATTGAAGGCGATTGTGGTCACCCAGAGGTTGCAATCGTTGGACATTAAAATTCTGGCTGGTCCTTAAAGTCAGTTGCTGAATGCGAAAAAATCCAGTGCAATCACCAGGACACCACCAATTTTTCCTCGTCACAAAGAGGCTGCTCTAGCATTACTGAGCCATAAGAAGTGGTATGCCTGTAACACCAATTTTGATGAGTGTAACTGCTGTTTAGCCTTTAGCCTTGAGCCTTAGACCTCTACCTGCAAAGTTTTATTTTGAAAGAATTCACTTTTTGTAACACTGGAATTTTTGTTTGGTCGTATTGAAATTTAAACTCAGCTGTAAAGTAAAGCAGTAAAGCAACTGCTGACTTCGGGTGTGGAGAGAACAATGTCCATCTTCATCTCACAACCACTGTGAGCCCTTCCCAATCCTGAGCACCACAAGCTACATCTTTGTGCATCATCGTGTCTCTGACTTCTCGTGGCTGTTAGTTAGGTGACATCTGCTCTGCACATTGCTATGTTTTAAAACGATTCTCATTTTAGTATTCTGACTGGATCAGTGTCTCTGTTAGTTACTAAATGTTGTCATTCACTAAGCTTAAATTAGTTGTGGAAGTTTCCATCTCTCAAGGAGAGAATGGATGTGAACTCGCCAAGGTCATGTGGATAACATCCACGAACTGTGTTCTTTCACATTCTTGTGGTTTCACCTTTTCTCATCAGGGAGGTTTTGTTAAATAGACCATTCATCACTCTTTCTGATTCTGTTAAACACACAAAGGCTGGAAACAAGCGTTCGGCCCTTGAGATCCGAAGAAGTAAAATGGCTGTTCGGCCCCCGCCCAACAAAACTAATCAGTTTCATTCTTTCTGTTAGAATCTCTCCTTCAGGCTGTGCTCCATGCCTTCCTCATGCACCACATTGTCGGAGTGCACCTGGGACTGAATGCATGTGGAAAGCCTCCATGTCTGTTTTCCAGACAACGGGAAGACTTTAATGCAGTGGGACTGAATGCATATGAAGTGTCATAGCTTAAACTGTTTGCGATGCTTTTAATAATGGTATGGCTGCAGGGCATTATACACAACCCACCCCATGTGCTTCTTTTTCCTAATACAGTATATTGTACTTAACTAGATGAAAACAACTTGCTAGACTGATGTTTAGAGACCTAGAAATGTTTAAGAGGTACACACTGTGGCATATAGATGAAAGCAGCAAAGTCTAAAATCTATAGATTAGATATGGACAGTTAATTTATTTAATAAATTAACTAGGAAGCATCAAAATTAGGGTCAGTCTGCAAACATCCCTTTGTCTGCACAGCATTTGGGATGAAAACCTAACCTTTTTGTCCAACTCACTCTAGTCTGTATGTTTTTTTTGTGGCTCTCTAAGGCAGTCTACAGAATAGCATCGTTGTTAGAAAAATGCTGCAAAGTCCTTTGGTGTAATTTTGTATCTTCATTCACTCTTATTCGCTGTATCCAGATATCCACTATGCTTTACTTCCAAAGTTTTCTTCTTCTTCTTGAGTTTGCTTTGGAGGGCAGTGACCCACTAATACCGCTGTTTTCCAAGGTATGTGTTTCTTCTCTTTCTGGTCCCAAATTTAATGATTCCAAGTGATTCAGCCGTGTTTACTAAAGCTCAAGTTCAATACATATGGTCAACCATGAAATGGAAATGCCTCACACACTTCTTTATATTAATTTGCATGATAATCCACGACTGCACTCAGTTTAATCTGCCTTTGAAAACATTCAGTACTTGTTTCCATCTATGGCTGTTTACACGTAACTGCTTTTTTCTCCTTCTTCGGGTTGTATTTAAGGATGAGATTCTGAAGTCATACTCTTGGCCAAGTATCCATGTTTTTTGCAAGTCTTTGTTTTCTAGAATGGAGAAGTTGCATGGCCCACAGAGCCTCAAAAGCTGCATTCATGAACAATACAGTAGTTTGGAATAAACTTTAACAATACTTTAATTTATACAGAGAAACAAAGAAAAGGAAATCTCCCATTAGAACAACTGGTAGCAGGTGGCCGTTTGCAGCTATCTCATGTTGTATAGGAGGAAACAGTATTTGAAGATTTCCTACAAAGTTTACGGTCCCTGCTGTGTGATTCCAGTGAAATTCAGGAGACTGACTAGGGACAGTCCACTAACAAACTTGTTCCCAGGCATCCTCTGGTGGAACAAACAAATGGTGGAAGTCCTGTTGGGCAGTCTTGATGCGCATTGGAAAGCACTTCCTGTTTCTGTTCAGTCAGGTGGCTCATTGTTCGGTGTGCAGATGTGACCTTTTACAGGTGGCATAATCTAAATGTAACTTGAACAGCAGGAAACCTTCAGTGCCTTTCGTAGCACATGGTGCATTTTAAGACTTCACAATTTACCTTGTGTGTCTGAAGAGCTGGAGCCAGCTGGGGACACAGGTTTTGAATTAGATGGGTGCACAGAACACCTCAACCACCCAAACATGACATATTTAAAGATATGCTTCTTGATATTGCAACACTACCACTTTAAATCTACAGTTGCACAGATAGATTTGCAAAATTTCACTGCATTTATGACACCTTGCTGCATAAATAAGTGTTGAGAATTGAGGAAAGATTTTATCTCTCAGCTATCTTGGGAATGACTTGTCCCCTCCGACGATGTAGTTGAGGGTGGCTGAACTTGCCCGTGCAACCTGAACCCAGATAAGTGGATGGATGGATGACACTCCCATTAGCTTCAGCTGTACCAGTATTAGTAGAATTAGTGGTTTGAATGTGTGAACGAAGCATTCGCTCATTGCATTTTAGTGTTGCAGTACTTAACTGGCAAACATTGCCTGTTTTATTATGTGCAGCCCCAGTCATTGCAATGCCACTGATGGTTTGATTTCAAGACTGATTTGTGCTAATTGCAAGGGCACAAACAGAACCTGTTTTCAAATACAATGGCTGAAAAAATGCACAACGTCATTTTAAAGAGTTCTTTATTGTATCTTAACAGTACACACACACACACACACACACACACACTCACCCTGAAAGTGTGTCTGTTTTCTACCCCAGCCACGTTCTCCTGTGCTGCAGATCTGCCTGCCTGACAACTCTGATAACACCAGGCTGCAAAACCTAGAGCAGCAAAAATCTTTCCACTACTCACACACGTACAGGATTACTGTATGTAGGCTGTCTCCGTGTGTGTGTCTGGGTGTATCTGTGTGTGCGTGTTTCATGATGACACTGATTGGTAAAAGCATCTCTGTGCTCCAGCTTCCTGTCTGGGCCTATCAGATCTACACTCGAACCTGCCTGCGGTCGATGTGAATGACTTCTAGAGAAGGAAACTGAACGTGTGATAGCAAACCTTCTCTCCTCTTGTGCTGTATGGTTATCTTTCATAAATACGATGCATTTCCATGCGGGAAGGAGCAGATCAACTCGCCTGCGGAGATTGCTTCAGAGTATTCCTCTGTCCTAACCATTATCGTTTTAAAAAAGCTGATTTATTCAGTTGCTCAGAAGCCGGCAGCCGTCAAGTTGAGTTGTGGGTAGAAGAGGTTTTCCAGGGCTTGGCTACTGATTTGAGCCAAGTCCTGTTCTCAAGTCCCTTGATGTGAGACCACAGGATTGTTAGGGAGAGGTTGGAAAAGAATGCAAAAAAGAGATTTAAAGAAGAACTTGTAGACATCATCAATAGGCAGAAGCTACAAGATCATTTATTTATCAAGAACGACTTTTATTTTAACAACTATGCACGCTAGCATCCAAATGCTCTCTGACAAACCTCACTGAGGATCAAAGCTATTGTTGCGAGCCCAAGGCTATATTAAACATTTTAATACCATAGTTCAGAGAAAAATAGATACTGAGACCAAAGCCTATGATTCAGCTGTCCATCATGAATGAGAGCTGGGATTTAAGTAGGGACACCAGTGTGTTTGTGTGTCTGTGTCTGTGCACATTTAGAGGTCATGCAGCTTTCCATCTCTGCATGGCTGCACACACACGCACACACACACACCACAGCACTGGAAAAGTAAGTGGAACCTAGTGCTTTGTTACGCTCCGTTAGTGTTTTGGAGGTTACATACACACACGCACTCTCACGCAAGGTAGTCTTTAATGAACTCAAAAAATCTGAGTCACTGAGCACCCTTTAAAGGGGCCCTTTGGAAGTTTTTAGATCCATGAAGAGAAAGAGATTTTGTTTTTTAAACGTAAGAGGTGAAGAATGAACAAGGAGGTTGAGGTGAGGTGAAAGGTGAGGTGAAAGGTTCGGCGAGGTCAGTGAGGCTCGTCTGAATCAGAGCAGGATGCGTTAGCTGTTCAGGAGAGAAAATATTTGGCTGGGAGTCCAGAAGAGGAGGAGAGCATCCAGACAGTACTGCAGAGTGAAGGTATGAAAGGCAAGAGGAAGGTGGGGAGCAGAGAAAGGCTGAGAGGCGGTGGTGGTGGTGGTGGAGAAAATGAAGCAAGCAGAGGTGGATGCAAGTATGAAAACATGGTAAGGAATGAGGCGGAATAGGAGGAGAAAGGTTAGGATTCAGGAACAAGGTAAGCATCATATTTCTGTTGTTTTTTCTCTTCCTGTCACATCTGATAATCAGAGATACTTTACCGGTATAATTTCCATCCAACTGCTTATACACAGTTTTCATATATTGCCAGCAGACATAATGAGGTTCTGGTATTCCTGTCCCCAGCAATCTTTTCAGCTCCTCTGGGGGGAACCCCAAGGCAGCCCCAGGCTGGATGGGATATATTAGTACCAGCTGACCTATGTGGAAAAACTATATATATGCACACACACACACACACTTTGGATTTTATGCAAAAGGGACTCACATACACACAAGCAAAAGTAAACAAAAACAACCCTTTAATTTCAGGTTGAAGAAAAATACAAAAGTTCAAACTAAGGCAAGCTGACTAAACTACAGACACATGAGGAAGTAAATAGATCCAAAGACAGCCAAGACAGAGGCTGAGGGGAAGGGCAAGTGGAAACAGGAGGGTAATGAGACATTACTGTGAGCAATCAAGACAGTGAGACAGGAGGAGGTAAAAGTAAATCTACAGTTGAGGTAAAACTAGACACAGGAGATGATAATCTAAATAAAACAGGGAGTGAGAAAAAAATAACCAAACATTTAGCAGACACGTGAATAAAGTTCAAATGAAGAGAACAACAAAAGATGGTCATTACCGAGAAAAAAGTATGACGCTGTACTTACGTTAAGAAAGTATTTCATCATTTTAGTTAGTCTCTAGATAAGTTAATTTGTTACACTCCCCTGACTAAACTTTTGTTTTACTGTGTAACATGACCCGAGATACATTGTTACATAATTATTAGCTAACTTATAAAACTTTGTCTACAGTCTCTTACACAAGTGTTAATCAAAGCCTACATCAAAGCAAAAACCAACCCAATAAACACTTGACAGCAATCACCACAGTAGATTTTATCATAGTGCAATGCTACAAGCCTGCTAGCTTTTTGTTAGCATGCTGTGTAGGTGTTTGCAAGGAGATGATTTTGTGTTAGCAGCCACTAAATGGTTTCTGTCCTGTGTGCGCTTTGTACTTTACCATTGCCTTCTTGAAATAAAAGCAGTGCATCCATTATTTTGTGAAAATACATTCTTAAATACCATTGAGTCCTGATTTGAGCAAGTGAGCTCAATTAATGCTTGCCTTAATTGTTAATGTAACAAATGAAAATGAAACTACAGCCATATTGTAGGTTTAGTTTGGCTATGGGAAAATTAGATACATGTCATTAGCACTGGATCATCTTTTTATACAACCGCAAACTGTCTTGCACGTTCCTTTTCAGAACCGCTCAGATAACCATGAACCAGATGCTCAATGCCAGATCTCAGGAAAATGTTCATGAATGTTTAACTCAATTCTCAGGTTAATTGAATTTATCAGGAAAGGCTGAGAATTTCTCCTCCAGTCATGTTTTTGTAGGTTTAGCTCAAGGATCTTTGATCTGCTGTAAAAATCTAGGGAGCGTTGCTGTCCTTGCAGATCAATAGCAATTAAATAGAATGAAAAAAAAAGACCCTACTCAAGGTGACTTTTAGTTCACTTAAACACAGATCACACCCTCTTACTCCACCACACTGTTGAATAAACTAGACTCAGTCAAATGTAGACTCATCCTCAGGAGGCAAAGTCATTTTTCATCTCGCCCACCCAGGGATGAAACTATCTCTGATCTAAAGCCATGCTGCGTGTGTGTGTTTGTGTGTGTGCGTGTGTGTAGGGGGCTGAGTCAGTTGTGTCTCTGGCAGACAACAGTGTGTCAGGTAGCAGGATTCAATATCGGACACCTGTCGGAAGCAGTGACGCACGCACAAACACACAAACATATGCACACACTGATGACAGGGTCATTGGCAGGGCAAAACCACAGTGAAGTGTGAAAGAGCTCCCCAGTTGCTCCATTACACCCCCCTCTGCTCTCCTCGTCTACCTTCTGCTCATCTGCTCCTTTCTGCTCCCATTTCCTGCACATCCACTCTCATGGATTGTTTTTTTTTTATTTGCGTCACCCCTCTGCGCTCCCTCTCTTTACCCGCTTGCTGTATCCAGCTTGCTGCAGTCTGTGTTAGGCTGATAAAGCCCGGTTAGGTTATAGGAAGAGTCAGCGGGGCAGAAACAAAATGCTAGGTTTTAAATCTGAGCGCTGTCACCCGAGCACCGCTGGGCAACTGCTACTCTGGGATACATAGCGTCTGGTTGGCTGGGTGCTGGACAGGATGGCTGTCTGGGTGACTGGCAGGCATGCTGAATGGGAGGCTGGCTGGTTGGGTGAATAGCTTACCTGCAGCATTCTCACAGGAAAAGCCTCTGCCCTTAGTAAAAAGAACATGAGCATTGTGGTGATATATAAACTGAGGCTAAAACGGAACACTCTGGAGCTGTTTTATACTGTCCGTCTTCTTTTTGTGGAGGAAAGTGTGTTTGTATTGTTGCATGTCCTGTTCAGTTTCCATGGACACAACAGATCTCTGTGTTTTTGACAGTGCAGATCCAAAAGAAGGTTAATAGAAGATCAGTATTTTTAGAGTTGCAATTAATCATTATTAACAGTGTTTTTCTAGGTTTCTTCCCTTTGATTATGTAATAGAGAAAATTACTTTTATAATGAAAGTGCTTTGGATGCTAAAATAAGAGTGGAAACATTAAAGATCAGGACACATAATGATCTTGAACATGCACGTATATGGCTACATGCTGCATGTTTTATAAAGAGAAAGGTCTCGCTCACACTAACAAGCCTTCATCGCTAAGCAGCACAACAGTTTTTAGCTTTTTGTGGCTGAAATCTTTATTTCTTTCGTTCACTCCCAGTACTTTTACTGTACTGCCTGCTAACAACAGGCAAACACGGTCAGAGATTAGTGAAAACCAGGGATGAGGATCTTTAGCATTCAATCAAAAAGGTTGCTGGATTAATCTCACTGCACCCAAAAACATTTTCATAAACATGTAATATTTAACTGCAAATGAGCAAAGCCAGCCCACACCTTTGAACAGTCTACACTCTGTTCTCTCTTTATGACTTAGTGCAGCGGTCCCCAACCTTTTTTGCACCACGAACCGGTTTAATGTCAGACAATATGACCGGCCTTTAAGGTGTCGTGGATAAATACAACAAAGTATGATACGACCAAGACAAAAACTGTGGTATTTTGTAAATATAATAATAAATGTGAGTTCACTGTGTAATTGTGTAACTTTATTAGCAGCATCCTCCTGAAATGCACCAACAACATTGGGAGTAACATCCTCCTCTCTGCCTTTTAATGCTCTCTGGTTGCTATGGTAACATGTAAATATTTATTTCAAAATAAGACACGCAAGTACAACACGGAAAAAGACCCAGGGAAACAGAGTTACCGATAAAATCCCTGAAAACGATAAATTTCACACCCGAGCCTCAACTCTCATGGACCGGTACCAAACAACTCACGGACCGGTACCGGTTCGTGGCCCGGCGGTTGGGGACCACTGACTTTGTGCATAACTGTGTCATTATCTAACAAATGTAACTGCCCGAAATGGACAATTTTGTCATTATAATGGAAATATGAAACCATTTGTCTACCATCAAAGTTTAAATTGATTAAATTTGCATAAACACCAAGTTGCTTATCAGCAGGCTGGTACTGACCTGTCTGGAACCAGCACGGCTCTTTGATACTCGTCCTTAGAGAGTTTAGAAGCTTTAGAACCATATGTTCTTGTTATTAAAGATCATTGTTAGTCTTTAAACTGGCCCAAGTAATCTAGGAAGATTTCAGTAGTTGTCTGTGTATACTGGTGATGAGAATTTATTTATACTGATTACAGCTTGTACGGAAAACATTTAAATGTTGTAATCATGGAATGATAAAGAAGACAGTTGACAGTTTCAGTCTCTTAGAATCTTGAAATAGCAAAAGCATTAGCATGATTTTTTTTTTTTTAACCAATGTAAGTCCAGTACTTCCTCTCCTTGTTTACACTTTGTTTTTGGTCTCCACCAACTCCAGATAAAACATTTAGCTGAGAAATGTTCCATAATGCTCAATGACTAACCTCTACCTGGTTGTAGAGAGTATTTTCAGACATCCATTTTATTCTTTTTTTTTTTTACACTCTTAACATCAAACTAAAGAAAATCATTCTCAATGACACAGAAATTCTAATAAAGACTTTATTAATTGTATAATATAAGAAGACAGATCCACAAAGATAGCTTCCTGTTTTGTCCAGTCAACATTTATGTAATGACAATGATATAAATCAGCACACTTAAGAAGCTAGAAACATGATCACCTTTTTGTGTGATTACCTTATTATCCAAAGTGGTGTCAGTTGGTTTTCTGTCAATCATTGACTATGAAGCACTTCAGTAGAAAGTGCAGTAACATCGCCCATTGTCTGGTCCATTTACTGGAGTTGCATCACGTGACCTCGCTGTAGGGTTTTGCCAGGAAGACGAGCCCACGTAGACAGACAAATTTACTATATGGTGGCCTAGACAGGACAAGAATGACAGGAAGCTATGATAGCTGCACAGGATGGCTTCTGCAGTGCGATTTCTTTTGTCTGTGAGAAAAATGAGGAGGGAGGAATTTTTTAAAAAGAAAGGAAATGGCTGGTGGAAAATACAGTGCCATAAAGAAAGGGACCCCATGTTGTAACAGGGGGCCATGCGGAAAATTACAGAGAAACTCAGACTACCTTCCCCGTTTCCCCTCACCTCTCCCTCCCTATCATCTCTCCATGTGTCTGCTCCCTCTTTCGTAAATGTTAACTTGCTAAAGAGAACACAGAAACACTCAACCAGACAGTGTGTGTAACTGTGTATACACATATATATATTTATATATATTTATATATATATATATATATATATATGTATATATATAAATATTTCTGTGCATGGCAGGAAGCGTCATATTTACACACATACACACAAGCACAGACACAAACAGGACCCAGACAGTGTGTATGAAGTGCAGCTTCAGTGAGTCCATCAAGTGTAATGATTGCCATAAATTCCCTCCTGGCTGCTTCTCTCAGCATCCTCTCCTTTCCTCCCTCTGCATCCCTTCATCACACTCTCCCCTCTTCCCTACATCAAACACTCCTCTCCCTCCCTTCTGCCCACCCATCCCGCCTCTATCCATCAAGCCCTCCTTCCCTCCATCATCAAACCCTCCCTTCTTCCATCCCACCTTTTCCCGTCTCTTTGCTTATGTTTCCTGGGTGACGTCTGGTGCGTCTGGCTGGGCGGGCTTCTCCTCTCATCCTTCCTTTCCTTTCCCCTTTTTTAACTTTTCTCTTATTTCATTTTCTTTCTTAAACTGTCTCCCCTCCTCTTCCTTTCTGTACCCCCCTCTCGCCCTCCTACTATAAACACGACTGCTATTACAAAGACATTAGTAAGAGCAGATGTTTGATGTGTGGAGCTCTGGTGAAAGTTGGTCGCTTTGACAACGACACATCCTCTTAAAAAAGTCAAAAAACACAGATAAAGCCTGGCCACAGGTGCCAGGTAGAGAGAAAGCAAAATCAAAATGGTGGAAAATTAGGTCTGATGTGCGTTTCGAACATTCCTCTGGAAGATGTTGAATTCATTAAACATCGGGGCTTCTTTGATGAATTAAATATTCTTCAGGAGCATTTTTCTTGACAGTCAACAGCCTCTGTTTTCCTCCAGCTGAACGCGTATGATGCCAGCGGGCTGGCTCTGCTTCTCCCCCGGCCTCCCCTTACACCTTCTATCCTCGCTCCTCTCCCTTCATCTTTCACTCATTTTTCTTTAATGCCCCCACCCCGTTCTCCTGACTTCCACACTTCCACACGCACATACGCACACCTCCATCATTCCCGTCCCTGCTTCGTTGTGGGCAGATAAATCATCTGCGGAGTGGCAAAAGCTGCAGTGACTCATCTACCATCTAGACCACCTCGGCGAGCGAGAGAGACACAGAGAGAAACAGTAGGTGAGAGAAAAAGGGGGCGCCCAAAAGGAAATTAATAGAGTGAGAGAGGAGAAGTCAAATGAGCAAGAGAGGCTGTGAATACTAAAGTCAGCCAGCAAGAGACAGGAAGAGAAAGGAGCGGGGAACAACAAGAATGAGGGAGAGAAAGTGAGGAAAAAAAGAAATGAGATTCGCGGTCAGTGTGTGACAGATGAGGTGCCAAATGAAAAGGAGGAAAGGTGGAGAAAGGATGGAGAATAGCAAATGCCCACAGAGAAAATATAATGTGGGAGTGTGTGTGTGTGTGTGTGTAAAGGCGCAGAAGGTGGACAGTAGATGGATAAGGAGGAGGGGGTTACAGGGGTCACCTCAGAGACAGAGAAAGGCAGGGCTGATTGACAGATCTGCTTCTGGCAGACTTTGAGCACACAGCTGTCTCCTGATGCCTCACCTGAGTGCTGCAGTTTGTGCACGGCTCACATGCAGCACACCTCACTCAGTGGACTTCCAACTTTATGAGGACCACCCACAGGCTGCACTCTGAACCCCTGACTGACAGGTGGTCCTACCCAAGCACCAGTACTCATTGCCAGGTTGTGTCACTTGTTAGGTTTGTTTGTCTGTAGGATTATTTTAAAAGTTTAAAAAGATGGATTTCCATGATTTTTCCAGAGGAAAAAGACAAGTGGCTTTGCACAACTTTGGAATTGGAATGAAGTTGATGCAGATCTTTGGCTATGTACAATAGCCACAATATGTATATTCTCGAGAAAAAAAAATTAAAATCCAGAAGCATATCTGGATTAAAGGACTCGATTCATGCATTCTTTAGATCTCTTAAGTTTGTTTAAAATAATTCCAAGGTAATTTAGACTGACTGAGAGAAAATTCAACAAGTTCATACTGGATACATTAGGCTGTTTTGGGGAGAAACAAATGTAATCAAGTGAATATGTAAAATTAGTAACATACCAGACTCCAACAAAGTGAATCTATAGTGTAGAACTTGATGAAACGGCCTCAATAAAGTGGAGATATTGAGGCTTAGATTGGCTGATACACAAACAGAAAGATTTGCTTTCCTTATATATCGCACTTTAATGAGTCACTCCTTTATTTCACATCAGGAGCCCTCAGCTGCATAGCAGAGTCAAAGATAACATGCGAGGTTGTGCCAGGCTACTTTGTTTAAAAATGCGTTATCAAGGGCAGGGACTGAATGTATTCATTATATTATATTATATATATTGTATTGTTACCTCTGCTTTTATGATAAAAACATTTTTTTCAAACATTTTGTGAAATCCATAAACCATTTTAGGTTTTTATTTACATAATTCAGTGTAATTCGTATCTATTCATTTCTATAGCGTCATATCACAACAATAGTCACCTAAAGACGCTTTATGTTATAAAGGAAAGATCCTACAATAATACAGCAAAACCCCAGCAATTGGACGACCTCCTATGAGCAAGCACTTGGTGAAAGTCGGAATGAAAATTTCTTGTTTACATGAAGTCAATCAGTTAACCAAGTCATATTTTAAAAACGCTGATTTCAGCAGATTAGTCACAGGAATTCTGGTGAAGTTTGGGAACAGTGAAGTTCCCAAATGCTTCAATAAAGCCAAATGCCTGACAGAGTAAGCATTTTTAGTTGCTTCTGAGGGTGCTCTTGGTACTCTTTACAGAAACATGGGCAATCGTGTTTCTCTTCATGGCCTGCAAAGGTCATTACCAGTGTTGGATGCCACAAGTCTTACGTTAATAGGACTTTTTAGATAGAGCGTCCTGGATACTGCTTAAACCAGCAAAGACATATTATCTTCCCAGCGTGTCCTGGGTCTACCCCATAGCCTTACCTGGTAGGAGATACCCAGAACACTAGGTAGTAAACCCCTCCTGAATGACCAGTCTCCTCCCCCTGTCTCTAAGGGACAGCCCAGCCAACCTTCGGAAGATGCTCTTTGTCACTACTTGTATCTCTGATCTCATGTTCTTAGTCAATACCCAGTGTTTGTGGCCATAGCTGAGGATCGCAATGTCGATCATTTTTTCTTTCAGCATCCTCATCAATGCTGACGCTGCACCAATCTGTGTGTCAGTCTCCTGCTCCAATCTCTTCTCAGTCATTAACAAGACCCCAAGATACTCAAGCTCCGCTCCTTTGGGGAGCAGCTCACTCATAAACAGGACCAGACACTCCTCCCTATTCCAGCTGTGCGTATTTTTTATTTATTTTTTTTAAGTGTAGAGAGAATGCCAATGGAAGGACAAATATAAGGTTGCAGGGTGTCCAAATAATGCAACATAGGCTGGTGATTGTAAATGAGATGCCAGGTGGATCTCCTCCCTGTCATTACATGATATCATCACTCCTGAATTCAAGGAATTCACTCGCCTGTCTTGGAAACCCACTGTACATCTAACTGACAATATTTGTCTCAGTTAGCAAGCTAAAGCCAGACAATAGAATAGGCAAACACCTAAGCGTTTGAAAAATTCTGAAACAAACATTAGCCACTCAGTGTCAGTGCATACCAAGATAAAATATTTTCAGCTGTGAGGGTAGCAACTAAGGTTACTAAGACAGTGTTGACTGACACAGTCTTAGTAAAATAACCCCACAGCCCTCATATATGAATGTTACCTAACCAAGCAGGCCAGCTGTGAGCTGCACAGTGATAGGGGATCTGTGAATTATATTATTTACATCTGAGCTAGGCTTCATAGTAGAAGTTTGTAGAAACTCACATGGTTAAGGGTTCGGTGTGTGTTTAGAGAGATGTGGCATAAATGGGTCGTTGCTAATTACCCTAATAGCTGCTTCTAATGTCGCTGTTTGGTTACCGATTCACTTATTTGCACATTTAAAAATCAATGTATCAAGAGAACAATGAGGCCCGCTGTGGATGCGTGCGTGCAGCAGGGGAGATTTTTGTGTTACACTCACTAGCAAAAAAAAAAAATGACCCATCTGTCTAATAAACATCCTCCACTCCAAAGGTATAAAACTCAAGGAGGATAAAACTATAACAAGCTCACCCTGAGAATATATGTTTGTGTGCGAGAGAGAGCGAAGGAGAGAGAGCGAAAGTGGGGGTGTATCGACTCGTGAAAGTTGTGGAGAAGATGAAAAAGCGACGCAGCCGCCTCGGCTATTGCTCTGGAAGACATTTTTAGTCTGTTTTTCAATTTACAGTTAATGAGATTTTCAGCAGCCTCTCTCTATTCTGTTGTTAGTGTTTATCCTATCCTGTCTCCATAGCCCCATCTTTTATACTGCTGCAGTTCACCCTGTCTGAGCCGGATTGGCTTGTTTGTATAAATAGCTTACCGTGCGCTTGTGTGTGTGTGTGTGTGTGTGTGTGTGTATGTGCACGCACCTCACTGTGAATACATTTTGGGGAAATGCTTGTCCATACATGTGTGCAAATGCATATGCATTATGTGTACCAAAGGCAATGCGGTCGCGCTTTTGAGTGCGTGTTTGTGTCTTGGAGCAGCATGCACTGAGGCGTTTTCCTGTGTCCTCCTGTTCTGCTCTGCTCTTCTGCTGCCTGACATCCAAAAGACATTTGTTTTCATTTATCAGCCAACCAGACCCCCATACAGCAGCTTCCGCTCAGTGCCACAGACTGAAGAGGAAAAATTCTACATCTAAGCAGCCCCTGTCGTCTGATTTGTCTCTCTTACCGCAACTCAATGTTACCCTTTAAGCTCGAGCTAGCAGTGAAGACAAAGGGATTGTGTTGTGGTTTCTGCGTGCGACAAATCATAATCAAGTGAAATACGCATCAGAACATCACACTCAGTGTAAAAGCTTCAAGTTAAACTTAAGAAAAAAAAGCCAATTGCAATTAAAACTGATGAGAAAAAAAATAAAGAAGTTGTGAATATGTGTTAAACATTATAATTAGGTAATCAGGTGCTCAAATTCTTGCCTCTGAGATGGCACTTTAATCATTCACACAGAACTAAGTGCACATTAGAAGTAGCTCATTATTCTGATGTTTACTTGAGGAAGGATTTTAACTTTCCCAAGGGAGGCGTCAGCAGGGAGTAAGGAGTCATATGATTGGATTTTTGTAGTATCCTGTTGATGCGCATGTTAATCTATCCTTATTTGAGAGATACACGACTGATGGAAGCCGAGTAATGCTGATGAGGAAGTGAAGCTATGTCACGTAATGTGGAGTTTGAATAGCGTTTGACGCGTTTGTCTTCCATTACTGGTGATGAGGCAGCGACACCGAGCCAGCAGACTGTGTTAAGATGTATCCAGGCGGCCATAAATCAAAGTGGCTCGTGTGCAAATGTGGATGTTTCTGCGTCTGCACAGAGAAGATGGAGACTAACGGGGGATGCACAGGCAGCAGATAAAGATCAGACACCAGGGGGATGTTGCAATCATGCATATCAGTGAATTTAAAATACATAGATAACCCTATCGAGCAGGCTTGGAGGCCAGTCTGGCAGCCAGTCAATTTTCACACAAATGGGGTCCTCAGTGGGGGGCTGCCTTGCAGGGGTCTGATTATGGTGTGATGGTTGTGTAAACCACAAAATCAGTCAGCTCGACACCACAATTTATAATGTGTTATCTATAAAAATGCATCAACTTTTATTGATGCCTGATCAGACTTGTGCCGTCGAAAGAATCTGACAATATAAAATCAACGACAATCATCTTCAGGTGCTTTATATCATAAGGTAAAGACCCTCCAATAAGAAAGAGGAAGATCCGGCAGTCCTCTATAAGCAAGCACTTGATGACAGCGCGACAAAGACACTCGCATTGAGCTCCACCTTACAAGTCTGACGTAACACTGAAACTTAGAACATAAGATAAGACAATCAGATATGCTTTATTTGTGCAAAAGCTGGGAAATGTCTTTATTACAGAAGTTCAAAATAAAATTAAACGTCTAACAAAAAGCTTAAGTCAGTAGGATAGTTTCAGCTCGCTAAATTGTAACACAATATGATAAAAAAAAAAATGTTAATGCGGTAAAAAAAAGTAAACAGGCGAACTTTCTTCAAAAACTGACATAAAAGAAAACAAAAAATCAAAAATAAATCTTTAAACTAATGAAAAATACAAAGTTATCAGTGCTGATTTGTGTGCACGTAGTTTCAGTCTTATCAGAATTAGTAACAGTGAGTAACATAATGACTGTAAGAAAGTAAAAGTAAACAAGAGTAACAGTTACTTTGTGTTGAAAGAACTCTGCAAGTACACATTTACACACTACATCAACTTGTCCAGGCTGATAAAAGAATACTAGCCAGTATTAGCTTGTTGATGTATTTTCATATATACTTCATATTCCAAAAAACATGTTAAATTTATTTTCTGCATTCATAGTTTGAGAAACATGCACTTAAGCCCCATTAGGACTGGTTGACATTCCAGGTGGAGATGGGAGGATATAAAGTTTCTCTGCAGTCCCAGGTGATGTAATCTTATTTATTTCTTGATTTTTTCACTTCAGAGCTTACAAGACAATATGCATTTGTGTTTATTCTTTGTCTGAGTAATCCAGTCCTAGTTGTCATTACATCCGTGAGCATGTTACAACTAGCAATTACAGGATGATTGGCTTGAAAACAGGAGATACATTTAGCTGTGATTATTACTAGAAAGGTTGAAAATCTGCTCACATAAAGTAATTTCTAGACTAGATGAAAGCCAGTGACCTGAGCTCCCACCTCCCCTAGAATTCATCTTTGCTCCTGCAGATGATGTGTTATACAGTATTTTATGGTGTGCCTTTAAAAGCAGCATTCTGGGGTTGCTTCACCTCATACCGATCTATAAATGTATGTCTTCCTGTGTACTTTGCACTCTTCAATCTCATATTCTTCCTTTAGACTGCGTTGTGCGGCGTGTTATCTCACAAAGCAGAAACAGCTCGAAAAATAACCATATAAACATCTATAGATACACTCAGTGATGCCGTAGCCTGCAGATACAAGATCACTGTGGGAATTTATCTATGTAGGTACACATTATCACTAATAACACATCTCTGAACCTTTGTTATGGGCATATACTGGCTAGAGTTGGTAGGAGTCTAATGACACTCTTTGGATAGACACTGTGAATGTATATGTGTGTGTCAGAGCGAGTGAGCGAGCAGGGGGAGATGCGCGTTTTAAAGATTATGTTTGCTTGAGGTAAAGAAGCCCTGTTTATGTTTGTAAGATGAGTCGTATGCTTCAGACTGCTGGGAACAACCTGCGAGTTCGTGTGCAAGTGTGTAAATGTAGCCTTCCACCGCGAGCATACAAATTCACACACGCCGCCTCAGTCCCTGTGAGGTATTTGTTACAGGGCAAACATACTGTATCATTACTGGGGTCGTGAGAAGGTAATGGGAAACAGAATGAGTCATCATATAGGATGTGTTAGCTGTGTGATATGGTATGAGTAGAGCCTCAGGGAAAGTGGCATCTGTACCTCATCTCCTTGTGCTTCCTTCCATCTTTCCTTCCCTTTTCATAAAAAGGATTCGTGTTGTGGTTGTTGTGGTACTGGCATATTTGTTACATCAAAATTGTGTTTGCAACAAAAAGCGTGCTAGTCAGTGTCGTAATTCAAATGACAGGGTGTAACAGTGAGGTTCCAAGACATATGGCTATGGGTTTTGACCAATGACTGTAGAAAATGCAGTCAATAATAAAGCTAGAATAGTGCTAGTCTTGTGTATATGAGACTTACTGAAAATGTTTACAATTTCAGCTTAAAGTCAAACATTAAAAAAGTCCCATTGTTACAATATGTGTTTCCAGCAATAATTAAAAATAAGCTTTGAAGAAGCAGTTAAATAGCTTAGCAAACAAGGCTCTCTAGCATTCAGTCAGAAAGTGGAAGGTAATGAACCTTGCTTGTTAATGTTAGCTATTGTTACCAATAGATCTTATTTTATTTTATCGTTATTATTAGTTTTTGCTACTACTAGATGCTGGTAATTACTCTGTATTATATGTTTGTGACGTACGGTAAGAAGAGCTAGCTACCCCTAGCTAGTTTGGGAGGAAGCTAATTAGCCCAGCCTAGCTTAAAGATGATTTTGTCACCCCATTTCATTATTTTGGATACATATTGTTATAGTATCCATTCTGCAAACATTCACCAGGCCTCTGACACTTTTTCAGATTCTTCATTCCATATTTAGTAGGGACTTGGAATAAAATGATGACGTAGATAGAAATTCGGGTGACCGTTAAGTTACATGTACATGAATGTGAGACTTAAAAGGAAACATAATGAACCAAATATAAAACTGGGATTTAAACGAAATTTCTTTTCAAAAGATATAGATATTAATAACCGCTGTATGCATGATAATGTTTGTACAAATGTTTGATTTGATTGGCCCAAGCATTAAAATGGACATTGGGTACATACAGACATTTATATACACGCTACATTCATTAAAGTAAGAGGAACATGTGTGTAGCTATAGGCTCAGTATAAAGACCAATCAGGTTTCCCATGTATTAGCATTCGATAATATTCTAAGTTTTGAACCAATAAGCAAACTTCTAAAAGAGCAAAATAAAACTTTGCTATTATTTGTGCCTTTGTTCAAGTTGGTAGGAAAAAGCACTTCAGCGTATCACTGCTGCCTATACTCACATTGTTTATGAGTTAAAAGATGCATCACTTTCTAATACCATTGTGCAGTCCAAAAGGGATAAGTGTTTCTGCTGTTCCATCGACTCCTAAAATATGGTCTCCTTGAGTAATCAATCCCACTTGAAATTTTATTCATTTTGCTTCAGTTTGATTTTATTTTCAGGCTCTTTGGAACATAAGGCGGTCCCTCAGAGTACCACGGAAAATGTTTTCACTCTAAAGAAGTCCACAGTAGGCCCTGAAACCCTCTGTAAAGTAAGGAATAAAATACATAGTACTTGTTATAATGTTCAGTAAATTAACTTTTAATTGGACTGATTCTCATATAGGGCTTTTCTACTCTCCCAGATCACTCAAAGCGCTTTATACAACATGCCTCATTCACCTATTCAACCACCAACCTTCCGATCAGTAGAAAACCCTCTCTGCGTCCTGAGCTACAGCCACCACACAGGATCTGTGAGGGAATCTAAAGTTTTAAAGAAAGAGATTCTAATAAACTGACTAAAAAATAAAATATGTAACAAACTGATATCTATCCTAAGGAACAGACTGAGAGAATCCGCATGAGGACTGACAGTTACAAAATCAAGCCAAGGCAAGTATGTACAATTAACTAGTGTGATTAGATTGCTGCACAAGTACAAACACACATAAAGCACTCCCATTACTTTTCAAGCATGTAAAGTAATCTGGACTTAAGTGATTGTGCGGTCATCACCACAGACAGACAGGTTGTCTACATAGCTGTCAGCTGCGTATTGTCTCTGCATGATGACAACAGTGAACTGCGGTCGATCGAGACACTGATGTTCAACAACAATCACCCTCATTAGTCATCACTGTGTATTGTTGTCCTAGATTAAACAATGAAATAAGCTCAAATCCCTGTTCAGAAAAGTCCCCTCAAATAAATAAAGCATGAATAACAAATTCCTCTAAAGATTAGTTGCTGTGTTTCAATTAGCAACTGATTTTTTAAAAAACAGGCTTGAGAAAACATGGCCAGTGACGATAAATGAACCATCATACGTGTTGTCCTACTGTGCAAGCTACAGTCCATGCTCTGGGTTTTTGACTTGTGATCAGTGGTTTGGATTTAGTGTGAGAAAATGTTAAACCTTGTCCTGTCCCCTGTGATGTGGTGCTCATGTCAACATATGGTCAAAAGTGTTAATATGCTTAATTAGCCCGGCGCTCTGAGCAACAGAGAACATCCCTGCTCATTAAGTCTGATAGGAAGAAAAAAAGAAAGTTGCTTCTAATGTATAGGAACAGCGACCTTTGGCTGATTAATGCAGAGTGGGATTGGCGCGCAGTGACCGGGAAGCTCCAAAAGGACTCGGAGCTGCAGCACTTTAACGGCATTATTATCACACTCATTTTCCTTAGTCAGCTTCTGGTCTCGCTACAGTTTTATGGCTGCTCAGAGACTCAGCTGAGAGATTAAGGACTCATAACAAGTTGTTTCATGTAGAGTGTCACCTCTAATGTCCGCTTACAGCAGAATGAAATGAGTCATTAGGCCTGACCTATATACCCCGGTTTCTGTTGAGATTCTGAGAGAAATGTCACTGTGGCTCGTGCACTTTGTGGCATGCAGCAGGCCTCTCCCAGGATAAGATCCAGGAGGAGGGGAGTGCCCCGTACAAGGAGGAATATTTACAGTAATTTGTGGCACGTTCTTCCTTCACAGATTTAAAATATGCATTAGAAGCCACCGATAGCCCACGACCACTGACACTCCCGCCCACGCACAGCCTGTGCCAGGCGTTTAGGTTTGTTTGTGTAAGTAGGTCCATCCACATTAAAATGCAGACATAAGTCAACTCTCCTGCTGGATATAGAGGATAAAAGCCGTAGAAATCCACAGCAAAAGAAACTGTTCCTGTCCACAGTAGCTTTCCTAACATTTGTTTATAAAAAGAAAATGGCAAATTTTGATTTATGATTTAATGACAAGTTAAATTTTTTTTGTAGAAATCAAAGTTTTTCTCTGTTCTAAGCAATTCACTTCTACATACTTTTATAAGTGACCCAGCCGTCTGAAGCAGGGATGTGCCAGAATCAGCCCAACTCCAATCTGGCCCACTAAACGGCCTAGGAAAATGTGAAGGAGGGGGAATAGATTTTGAGCTTTTATCTGTATTTTCACAAGTTTTACAGCTTTTCCTACTATAATAAAGACCTCCCCAATGGCCACTTATGATGTGTCAGACCTGGCTGTAGCAAATGGCACCAGATCACCCCTGTCCTGCTTTGTCTTCACTGCCTCCCTGAACATTTTAGGAGGGATTTCACTGCTAAACTTTTAATGAATGTTTGGATCTGGTCCTGAGCGCCTCGGCAGAAGTGTCGACCCTGTACGAGCGAGTTCACAGGCTTGATCCTAAAGTGGGGCCTTTCTGGCTGCTCGGAAATTGAGGTTTAAATCTAAAGGTGACAGCGCTTTTTCCATCAGGGCCACTCAGCTTTGGAACAACCTGCCTGAGGAGATAAGGCTTGAAAATCTGTGACTTCCTTTAAGCGACTTGGAAGAAATACTTTTTTTAATCAACTTACTTATATGTGATGTCACCTTTTCTAACAGTTTTGTTGTTTGTGTATCCGTTTTCTGTTTTTTTATGTTGCTTTTGCAGTTAATATGGATTTTATTCTTTTGTCAGAGGTTATTTTTTACACTGTGTTTTGTATTTTTGCTTACCTTTCTGTTTTTTTTTTTTTAAAGCTCTGTCCTAACTCTGGATGTACTGTTATTGTGGTGGGGGGGTTGCTTTGTTTTGGGGTTTTTGGGTTGGGGGGAATATTGGAATAGAGGTAAATGAGCAAAACTTGTGCTATTACAGTAGATTTACTGTAGCAGTTTTAACTTTTAACCATTTCTACAATTTCTAGTTAGGAAGTGAGTGACATGTATGTAGTGACATGTTTATCAACTATAAGCTGTTACGAAATCAGTTTTACCCCGGTTCTTTTATTCGTCGAGGGATCCAGAGATGGCACCGGAACTCAGTAGTTATTTTCACAAAATCTTTATTCATCTTTATTCATCTTCATTTAAGCATGCACTTCTAGAAGGGAAGACGAGGCTGGTGTCCCTCTGTAACAATCTTCACCCCTTTGTTAGTCACAACCAGCTTTATAGAGGCGACCCCATCATAAATCCCCCATGGTGTGCTGGAAACTCTGTATGTCTGTGTGTGTATGCACGAGCACGTGAGTGCCTGTGTGTGCGCATACCCGTATGTCTATGTGAGTGCACGTGAATGACTGTGTGCATGTGGATGTGTGAGTATATCAGTTAAAACACTGTGGGTATGTGTCTCTTCCTAGGGGCCATAAATACCATCTCCCCTCCAGACCACAGTTATCAAGTTACAAATGTTGAGACCCCCACACAGGTATCCTCTGGGGAATTTCCACTCAGCATTAACTCCTCTTTGTCTTACTTTCACAGTTCAATTGGGGGAGGGTCTCCTAAGATCTACTCCTAAGTTCATGACACAGTCAGGCCTTTATTTATATCCAGGGCAGTGTCAGTGTCTCTACCATAATTCTACATTCTATCTTAACACATTTCTAAACTCTAAAACAACCTAAACATTCCTACATGTCTAAACTCTAAAATAAGCTAAACATTTCTACAAAGCCAATTTGTATAGTCATGGACACACTGGAGCAGAGGTGGTTGACTGTAAATACACAATTTACTAACTCAAAGAGGCATAAAGTGTTAAGTAACTCTTAATTAAATGTGGCATTTGTTGACCTTATCCTTCCTTCCTGTCACTCATAAATGAACGTAATCTAATTATGCACTCTTAAGGCTGTATGTAACATAAACACGCCATTGAAAACAAACGGCAATGTATTTTTGATCTAGTGTGGTAATTGTGTGCTATAATTAAACAGCCATATCACAGTATTTCAAAAGGAGACATCAGATGTTTTTCCAACAACCTGTTTTTGTGCACATTTCAATGAAAATGGCAGAAATTCTGAACGTTCTTGAGGAGTTTTTACATTGTTTGATGTGTGAATGTTTGTATGAGTACAAGCACGGAGACATGCCAGGTGAATAAATGATTGTATAAATGATGCATGTGACCTCCACTTTGCTAGGCTTACATAGGGGCAGATGAAAAACATCAGATCTGTTTGCAATGATGAAACTGAAACCCTGCTAAATATCAGATCAAAGTAGCAGCAGTGCTTATTCTTCTTAATTTCATGTTTAACTGCATTCTTTTCCTAATGTGGCTTTTGGAAAAAATACTGGAATGCATTATTACTTAGATGTACTGCTAGAATCATATTAGTACCACATTGAATCAGTTGTAAGGTTGTAAAATAATCATCACAAACATCATCACAAACCCAAAGAACATAATAAAATGTTTTTTTATTATAATATTTTAATAGCATTTTGAAAAATGTTGAAATGTTGAAAAACTTTCTTTACCTTATAGAAATAAAGCTGAATTTAATTTGACTTTCTCAAATTAAAGCCATTCAGGTGTCCACATAAGTAAGCAAGAAGTAAGTCTTGAGTATCTCCTCCAGGACGCCACAGGTTCACGTCACGTCTTCTGTGCTTTGTTTCTTTTTTTATTTATGCCCTGATTTGTTTTAATTTTGCTGGCTTTGCACTTTCACTTGCTCCTTGGCTAGGTGACTTGTAGTTTAGTTGACTACTAAGTTAGCTAGGATCGATTTCGAAAAAATGCAAGACTCACTGATCGTGCTGCCCTGTATGTCACACACTGACGTCAGTAGCCTGCATGCACGGCACGCGTACGATTCATTGTTTCAAACTGCACCATGCTTCAAACCATAACCTTACTGCTCTTCATTGTCGACAACTGCATGTGTGAACAAACACTTTCGTTTTTGGTTTTTTTTTCAGTGCATCATTTTTGGTAGCGCAATTTAACCCACATGCAACACACGAGCCTGCGTGTCTCAGCATCTTCTCTTGCCTGTGTGCCTGAGGAATTCATCTCCTCCTCAGACAGTTAGTCAGAGCTCTCTCAGGGGAGGTGGGTCGCTCCGTTTGCCTGGGCTGTGCTGTCTGATTTTCTTGATACTTTGTCTTTTTTTTTTCTTTTTTATCTTCCTCAGTCAGAGGGAATGAGAAGGATTTTTGCTGCATGACTGCAGCCTGTAATGTCTCTGCTGCCTCTAGCTCCTGCATTTGCTCATGCTGTGCCTCTTTGTGTCATCTTTTTTTTTCTGTGTGTCTGAACTCAAATATACCTGCATATTTTCATGTTTACATACTCTTTTGAATGGCCTGTAAAATTGTCTGTATTTATGTCTTCATTGTAGGAGATTTGTTCATTTCAAAGATGGCTTGAAAGCACCAGTGCTTTATTGGATGTAAATCATTTTATCAAACAAAACTAAATGTCTTCTTTTTTAAATCTTGCTCTCAGCTACTTCAAAGAACAGTAGTTTCACTCTGTGGGACTCTTTTATTTATTTTCTGCATTGCTAAGTGTTTCATGTCTCTGTAAGTGTATTGTCTGGTACTTTCAATACAGTCTTTACCTTCTGTCTTATTTTCAGATTGGGTGGAATGGGTCAAATTGCAGTGGTTGAAAAAGCTTGTTTCTACCATAGATAAGTCAGAGAGAGTTCAAAAGGGTTGACCCGATATGGGTTTTCTTATACCACTTTGCAGGATCTGCCTGTACAGCATTTGATTCTGTGATAAATATTGCCTGTAGCTGCAGTATTAGTCACAGAGTGGAGGTTTTCTGTGCCTTTTGGAAGTGATTTTGGAGTAAAAAAAATAGTCCAGGAAATGTTGAGAGAGTATATAAAACACAAGAAACACAATTAAAAAAAACAAAGAAAATGCATTCTCGTGTTGGCATCATGCTGTGTGTAAAAATGTTTGAAATTCAGTGTTCAGTTATCACATAAAAGGACATAAACTGCACTCAACGTGTTCATGCTTCCCAACCCATCTGCTCTGTGTCGTTTTATATCAAAGAAATGAAAGTTAACACCCTGAACACTTCGTCTCCAGTCATGCACGACCATCAGATTTGGCTTTAACTCAGAAAAAGATTCAGGTTAACAGGTGACCTGCTGTTCACGTTTAGTATTGTAAGTTAAATAAAAGTTGCGTCTGTGAAGTCAAATAAAAAATACAAATAAATTACACAATCTGGCTCTAATGGCTAATCTGTCAATATTTGTACATGCTAGTATCGTACTTGTGTTCTGTCACGAATCCCTGGTAATATTGGATTTAAATGCAGCGCTCACTCACTCACTGCTGCTAATAAAGCTTCATATTCACTTCAGGATGACTTCATTTCTTTCCTTGTTGTTGCACAGACTTCATCCCACCAATCACGGACAACCCCAGAACTCAAACGCAGTCAGCAGACAGCAGCACGGAAGGTTCCTTTGCAGTCTTATTGTCATGTTAGAAGGAAGGCCCTTGCGGCTCATCCGCTTTGCATTCATTCTATAGCAAAATAAAATGACATCATATGTATGAGCCCAGTGTTGACGCCTACAGTCAATCTCTGTTTTTCTCTGTTCCTTATTTCTCGTCTAATCCATCCAGTCTGTTCCCATCTTTTTGTCTTGGTTTGATGATTGGGACAGCTAGCTAATCAGCTGCACTACTAAATAGCACATCAGGAGACATTTTAAGTAAATCCTTTGAGAGCCCTTGAGGGAAAGGCTTTTGATCAGTTGTCTCTTTATGGAAGTGTAGGCTAATTTTGCCCGATGGCTCTTGCCTCTTTATAGTCTTTGTGTGGAGCTCTTGTGTCGGTACAGATTGTCAGATTAAGTCTATATTTGTTCTTTGTTTGTTTGTTGTTGTTGTTTTAAACACATCTGCATGACTTAACTGAACTGCACACACCCACACACCCACCCACCCACACACATACACACACAAAAGCCAACAGTATAAGTATTTCTATATCATCTATCACGGAGTGGCTAGCTTCCGTGTTAATGGCATCCACTTCCTGTCTGTCGTTTGCCAGTATTTCTGTGCTTTATGCGTCCGTCGGTTTGTGTCTGACAGTCCAGCCTCTCGACACTACAGTTGATGCATGGCCAGATTAAGCCTGTCAGATTTATCACACTCGACTGGCAGTCAGCGCGACACAGAGCCAGATCAGACAAGGATGTGACGAATGACGCCTTCAGCCTACCTTTGTTTGCTTTTTGCTTTGCCAGTCATTTTGTGCACCATTACACACTTTAAGATAATTTATTTATCTGTTTTTTGGCCTGCGGTGAATGATATATTAGATAATTCCCCTGAAAAGGAGTTAAAAAAAGGAGGTTTAGAGGTTATGTTTTTAGATGCTTCTGCTTTATTGCCCAAGAAAGGTAGAGGATAACGTGCACTTATGAGTGTTTGACAGCTCAGTAAGTAAGGATTAAAAAGGAATGTTTTTGGACTGAAACCAACTAAAATTACCCACTAAGAGCTGTGTTTAATGCGGTCTTCATTCGCAAGTCCAGGAAGACTGGAGTGACGCCACTGAAATACTAAAAAGCAAAAGAAAATATGAAATCTATATTTTTCTTGAGAAATCAAACATTAACTGTCTATGACACAAGCCTGTGTCTCTCACTGTCGGTCACAATGCATTATAGCACAGTGTGATACCATATTATACAATAGAAGACAGTATAATGTGATTCAGTGCAATACTGTAAGATAAAATAGGATGTGGCACATGCATGAATGTGGACTAAAGGAGGAAAATAAACCTGCAGGTATGTTGGATGCTTCTGGAGGATAGGTAGCTAAATGTTGTTTAGCTCTCTGCTGCTATTGCTACCTGTACTTAAAAAGTGCTGGATTATTTACAAAGTGGTGATTGTTCATTCATTCTCAAAATGATTTTTGGAATGATATGAATATATAAACACATGCTCTACATCACATATTGTTACAAAGCTTTTGCTTTAATTTGACACATTGTTTCCGTCCAATAAAAAAATGGCAATTGTTGGGTGTTGGTGTCCTTGTAAGACTAACAGTTTAAAGCCCTTACTGAGGTGCACGGCACTCTCCACTCTGCTCGACCTTAAGAGCCCGTAAGCTCTGGCCGCAAGCCAAGCTCATCAAACTGGAATACAGTATGGATGAGACTAATGAAGCGGACTAAAGTAGATCTTCCATTAATCAGCTGGGAACTTGTGTAATCTTTGTCCATGTGTGTCAGAGTGTCGGTGTCCTTAAACTACTTGTCATTTGAACATTATGAGAAGGTTCTATTAAGACAAAGAGTCGATATTATTAAGGAAATGTGGAAAAGTATATGATTATATTTAATATACTTTAAACAGGGCTAACAAACCCACACGCCCACCCACCTGTGGCTGGTTGTCTCTGTAGTAAAGACTACGTTTTGTATGGTTAATCGATCTAACACAGTGCTTTATTATGTGTCTTATCACATATACTGTGATGGTCTTGCCTAAGAACACTTTGATGTCTGTGTTAGAGGAGCTGGGGATCAATCCACTGGCTTTGACCTAACGTCGCCGTAATGGTTTTTTAAGACAGATACCGATATCAGTATTTGGTCATTTAAAAATCTGGTATTCTGATATATTGGCTGATATAATGTCTCTAACATTTCTTGTTTATTTCTTTTCTTGTTCTGCTTGACTTTTCTCAGTTGGCTGTTGTTTTGTGGCATTCCAGACATTTTCATCCATTATAAATGGTGATAAATTGGCAAATGGCTTATGTTAGCCAATAATATCAGCCCGTCAATAACAATTATATTGACTGTTGCATCTTTCAGAAAGAAGAGTAGTTGTCAGTAAATGCATCAAGTAGTTATACCTGCCGGTGCTCTCTATAACAGTGCTATCTATAGGTATGTATTAGATATGTTTGTGTATGCTTTAAAATCACAGAGGGCCAGTTTTCTTAGCCCTAAGTAATGTGTGCAGGTTGCACGTCACCTAAGAAATCTGGTGATGGGATGTTAGGGTGAGCTGTTGGTTGTCAGAAAGGCAAATAATTTGAGACAACCCAAATGAACTTTAGGATCCAAAAGAATCTCAGTCTCTTATCTGCAGGTGGAGGTGGAAAAAAAGTTCAATTATTGTTAAAACATTCAGGTAAAATGGCCTCCAGTTTTCATGTATTAGGAGTGTCGAGTTCATCAGTTACTTTGTGTTTTTTCCGCATGTTTGAATGTGCACACTGTGTCCACTACTCATTGTTTAATCCAAAGAAGGATCAGAGAATATCTGACCTAACCCATCATAATCTCCAGGAGATCCACATTGTTTTATTGTCCAGCAGCAGAACATTTTGTATTTCCTTCGGCTGCCGCTGTCAGGTACACATAAACAGTCCAAGGAGGCTTTTCTTTCTTTTTCTTTCTTTTTAAAGACTCGTTTTTTCACCATGTCTGTTGCAGCAGAACTCTGAATCACCTCGGTAGCCCCAGTTCTTTATTTGTTATGCAATCACATTCTTAGCATGCTTGAATTTTCAGCGTAACAGATGCGACCAGCCCCGTGGTTAAATAGTCTGTTCCCCAGTCCATGTTTGTCTGTCTGACTGCTGTCTCACTGATAAGCACATGTCCCTGTGTGACCCAGCGGAGGAGTCAGAGCTGGCTGTTAGAACTGCTAGTTGTCCCCATATGTTACAATGACAGACAGATAGTAGACACAGAAACACGCTCCCGTACTAATAATGCTCTGACGGAAACACTCCTCACTTTACCTACTTCACGGAGGCTAGAGGCCACACGCAGTCTTAACACTTTAAGAACCCTGGAACAGAGCTTATAATTGTCATTATAAAGGTCTGCATAGGACTCTTTGCTAAAGTACAGTCTCTCAAGGCTACAATGCAGGCTGTCTTATTGGAGTAATGTAAACCACTACATTATGGCGCTGCTAAGTAGAGGGGTAGATTTTTGAAAATTTCATCCTTATGTAGGCAGTTTTCTTTAAAATGGGAAGATGGATTCAACATAGTAATTCAAAAAGAAGAGCATAGCTTTCCTTACTGGAGGTCCACTCATGAAGAGACTGGAGCCCGTAGACTACTTGCAGACTAAAATCTGTGAGTGATCAAAAGAGGATGGGTTCCAAGTTAAATTAATGTCAGCGTTTAGGTGACACATGCAGAGTGACTGCTGCTGCTGACAGCCATATAACAGTTCAACTGAGATTAAATGTTTCCAGAGAGACCTGGCCAAGAGAGCAGCACAGAGTGTAACAGATAGAAACAAATACAGCCGACACACCGAACTCAACATCCAGATCGTACAAAATAATGTATCCAGAAGATGCGTAAAGTCTAAGAGTCCAGGGCCTTCGCCATCTGCCTCCAGTCGTCTGAGGTTGCAGTTTCTGTTTACATCATCCTCAGGTTCAAAGGTGATTAAGGCTGTTTGTCAGTTTGCTCAAATGTTCCAGGCACAAGCCGGATTGATTAAAATAGGCATATATGTTCTTTCAGAGGCACATGAGAAAACCACGGCTAAGGTCAGGGATCAACTGTGACTTATGCTCTAATGCCCGATCTAAATGATGCAGTAGTTGTTGTTATTATCAGGGATTAGGCACAATCTGACATTTCACTGAAAAAACAAAAAACAGATTGACTACATTCTCAGTGAACACTGATACTGTCAGTCCCTATAAAGTGAAAATGAATCTGCAGCTGCATTATTCATTAGTTTGTTCGTTCAAGTTCAAACCAAATACACCTTCCCTGCCTACGGAAAAGTCTGTTATGATGAATGTACAGTAGTATTGGACTGAGCTGAAAGCATACATCCCTGGTGGCTAACATCACTGACTAAACAGTAATACCGTACTTTGTATTGCTAATGATTTTGGCTTTCTGCATGTACATTTGTACATTTGGTTTGAACTCCCTTTTTTGAACTAAAGCACAGGCATAAAGCATAAAGAGTGAACTAGAGCAATAATTGAACAGACATTTCTTTTCAACCATCAGCTCTGAACTTTTCTAGACCCAGTGCAGCATTACTGGACAGTGAAGGCTTTTTAATCTGCCAGCTCCCCGATGCAGAGTGGATGTGATACTAGATCGCCGCAGTGCGAGACCAGCGCAATTAATTTTGCAGCGAATTCACAGCGAGCAAGGGGGCATCATCTGCGCCGCCTCTTGCGTACTCTACCGAGGCAGCACCCTCGCCTACGCCAAACAGAGGTTCGCTACTTGCGAGAAGTAGTGGAAACCTTGCGTGTGAAAAAACGTGTTTATTAGCAAAGTGTTTGGCAGCGAAGTTCACAAGGTGGACCCAGTTACAGACGAACGGGGATGAAGGTAACGGGAAAAGTTTAATGACTCCACGCACCGCCAAGAAGAAGAAAAAACAACAAAAAACACTAAAACTCACTCTGCAAGAATGAGAAAAACTAAGTGTGCATTCCCACAGAGATTGGGGTAATGCAGCACTAAAGAACTACAGCTCCCAGAGTTTCATGATAGTATAAGACAAAGATTGGCGCTGGTGTTGTATACATTAAAGCTGAAACCTGATAGAAGCCTGTACCACAGACAACAGCTACAAATAAGGCACTATTTGTGTGTGTGTGTGTGTGTGTGTGTTTCTATGGGTATTTTTCAGTAACAAACACTTGGTTTCCTGTGTCCTGTGGTGTTTGCCAGACCTCTGTGTTCTCTGCTCTGACTTGGAAGTCCTACAGCTGGATAAATCCAAAGATAAGACAGGAGACCAGGAGTTGTCCTTAAATGACCAGAGAACAAACATCCACCTGGAGCCATGTTTTCCACTGCCTGCCAGGTCAGCCTGTTGTCCTCAGATGACCCAGCAAACAAACAAACAGACAGACAGACAGATAGCGATGGTACTCGTGGTTGTAGTAGTAGCTTTGGTCGCCAAATACAGACAGACAGACAGTCAGTGGGGTCAGGCTGCACTGACTTTCACAGGTTTTCAGGAGCTTGTATGTCAGGAAAAAAAAGAGGAAAACTTTTATAAAAAGAACTTTCTTCAGTCCTGCTGAAAACCCATTAAGGGTTTATACAATACAATAACTTTATATGCCATAAAATACTCTATAGATTCTGACATAAAGTCCTTGCTCCTGGACTTTTGAATAGGTCATATGCTATTGTAATTCCTCCATCAGAATATGATGGTACAGTCTATCCACAACACTATACAATAATGTCCTTATTACTACTAGAAGAGGCACACATTGTGAATAGCCCACTTTCTAATTTCAGTTTCCTTTCATTGGTTCAGCTCAGAGAAGAATAACTTAGGAAACAGTCTGCCTTTAGAAAAAGCAAATAAATTCAGACTTTTTTCTAGCTGAATTTAATAAATAAATCAGTTTTGCTGAACTCATAGGGTAGATGGGTTAGTGTTACATGAGTATGTCAGAATATATTTATCACTTAGGTTATTTTTTAAACATCTTCCCCCTACATTGAAGTCTTAGGGCCAGGACGGGTCGTCAGTGTGTGTAAATTTAAGTCTAAATTTGGTTAGAAAAAGGACCTCAACCTAGAATATTCTTGCTGTTTTAACTTTAGTCTACATAGTGTAGTGGTTTACACTCTCACCTAAAAAGTTAGCAAATGTTTGATCTCAGGACACAAATCCCATTGGGATCCCATCAGAGCTACCGGCTGTGGCGACCCATTGTGAATGAGTCATTTCTTTTCGGTCCGCTCAATCAGAGGAGCTCTTTGATTGGCTGACCACTCTGAAAATAAGGATGGCTAACTTCGACCGTCTGGAATTTTTTCAAACTGTTTCTCAGGCAAGAAATCGTCTCCTAGAATCACATGTTTTTCTGCGGGAGCCTGGAGAGACTCGGGACACTGGTGTTGTTTAGTCACCAGGAGGCAAGTGATGAGTCACCTGCGAGGCACATAATGAAGTGAATACCCCCCCTTACGTCACAGTGGCCCCGTTCTCGCCTCGACTTTTCCATTCGCCAGCCTACAAGCTGTTTGTGTACCCTGACTGTGATAAGGCTCGGTAAGAACAGGCGAACGGAGCTGAGATAAGACTGAGATCTGTCATATCTTTCCAAAACCTCAGACAGGGCGTGTGTTTGTTTACCGTCTGTCTGCTTTTTTTCACCATCAAATTCCTTCCCTCCTTCTCTTGTCCCATGTCATTTCTTCTCTTGAACTTCTTTAAACCTGTGTCTCTTCATCTTATGTTTGATTTCTGCCTCTTTTGTATCTCCCCCTCCCGTCTCTTCTTTTCTTTGTCATTTTCAACGCTTTTTCCTAGCTCAACTTCCTGTGGGTTGCCTCCCTCCTTTATGTTTTGAGCATAGCTTTTCCTCCTCTGTGATTTCCCCTTTTCCTTCGCCCATCGTACCCCTTCCCCGTGTGCGCTGCATCACTCCCGCACCCTCATTTTACCGTCTGAACGAGGAGAAAATGGCTCGATCTGTTTTACACTGTTTTTCCCTTTTCTCCAGTCGTCCCTACCCCACCTTCCTCCTCCTCCTCCTCTCTCCCTCTCCTCTTTTCTGGGTTTTTATTCCTTTCCCAGACACAAAAAAGCAGCACTTGGCACTTTTGAAATGTAAATAAAGTTTTGTTGTTCCCTCAGCCGTAGCCTCCTCCAGCCCTGTTTATCAGGCAGACTTCAAAGTGGCACACTGACATGTGGCTCTATCTCTCCCTTGCTCTGTGAAATAGGGTCACAGGCGGCGCTTGGCTTTCACAAAAACTTTTCCCTTTCATGTAAGAACCTAGTGGGTGAGAGGAACTAAAGGGGGCCATGCCAGCCAGCCACCCACCCGCTATCCAAACTGAGACACACATCGCACCTCATCCACTGCGATGTGTGTATGTGTGTGAATGTGGATGAGAAGTCTGTGTTCGCTTTTCTCAGCTGGTCATTGCAGCAGTTAGCCCTGCCCGTGTTTTGCTTGGGTGTATCCGTTTCGCTCGTTGTTTCTGGTATCTCATGAATTTAGTCACTCAGTTGCTCACTCTCTGTCTCCCTCTTTCTCTCTCGTCTCTTTTAGTCATGGTGCCAGTGTGAGAGTGCCCGAGTAGCCCCTGCTGAGCTTGGGACTGCAGCAACAGGACAAAACACATAAGAGGAAGAAAAATACAAAGGGGGAGTAAGCCGGCAAAAGAGCAAGGAGAATCAGAGGAGACGGCATGTTGGTTAAAGTTGAGTTAAAAGGCAAGCCCGACTCTAGAGGAGAGACGTATTGATTCAACCTCTCAGCTCACAGAAGGTAAAGAGGCAGAGTTGCTCATCCGTAGGTTGAAAGGTTGACAGACAGCCAAGAATTCAGGGTATTGGTCATGACTGCGGGCCTGCTGCTGGGAGGATAGAGATCAGATTAACAGCATCTACAACACAGCCTCCATCCTCATCTAACCCCACCTCCAAACAACCCGTCGATCTCTCTCCCCCTCAGCCATCACTGTAGTCCACAAAGTCCACTGTGACAAGAGAGCTGAACCCTCATACGGGCTAGTTTACCAGGCTGCAGCATCCTGTGAGAACAAAGAGTGACCTCACGAGCTGTCGCTGAAGCAGGGAAGAGACACTCACCCGCCGCGGGGCTTCAGAGACGGCGGCCTTTTAACCAAGCACATGGGCTGTTGATGAAAAAAGATGGCAGTGAGACTGACAGGCGCCACCCCTTCCTCTCGGCCACCCTCCCTCCCCCAGCGGCCGTGGCTCGGACCGGTTAAGGTTGGTCTGTTGGCATCCATCGCAGCATCTGCAGCAGCTGGCAGAGCGTGGGAAGGAGCAGTATGCAGGAAACTGATGTACCGGCCACGAATGCCTTCAAAGGTAAACACGGACAATGGACAGTGGTCTGTCTGTGTGTGTGTGTGTGTGTGTCTGTGTGTGTGCGCGCGCACGCGTGTGTGTGTGTCAGCCTGCGTTTAAGAAATTACTGACAGTCTCCTGTCAGGTCAGAAACACTGTCAGTACATCTGGAATCTTTAACACAAAACTGACTTTGGTTGTGAGTCACAATATTTTTCAACAATCACGTTCAAAGTAAAGTTTTCTATAACAAGCATAATGATTTTCAATGATTTCAATCATTCTTAAATCTGCTAGATACTCGATAGTACATACTACTTGTAAGAGGAGGATGTAGTGCATATGCTGTTTATAGAAAAATTCATTGTGTGACTACATGCAGTGTTCAAGTCTTAAGAGCTCCACTTTTAATTAGGGATCAGTCTGGTTTCTTGACGTAGGATTTTTAGTTGATGATAGTTAAGTTCTGAGGTGGTGAAAGATCAGCTGTTGTGTCTACACACATGGCCATTCCTGAACCCAAACAGGTTCCAGAGGTAATCCCATGTAATCATGTTACATTAAAAAAAATCAGCTTTCATATGTTTACATTTATTAGATACCATCTACTGTTTCATGTTGCAACTGATTGGTGACAAGCAGCATCTATAAAAGTTGAGCTTATTATAACACAGTGGAGCAACCAAAATTTTGCATGAGATTGAAATTACATAAAGGGATTTTGATCATATTAAACTGCATGTATTAAATTGTATTAAATTTGCCCAATTTTTAGAGATGTTTACTAAGTCTGGCGCTCAGAGACCTTGAGGTTCCGTTCGGGGTTTTAGGCTCACTAACTGTAAGGATAAATGCTCTCCTGCTCTCCAAACAAGAGTGGAACTCTGAACTTACATCCTGAATGGGATCATTTCAGACAGTTTTTAAAGAAGGGTCAGTCATGGATGCTTCTCGTGTTACACTGCTTTGCAAATCATCTTAGGCTATCCGTGCTGATACATATTTATTCCTTTACAAATAAAACATTAACTCTAGTTCTATAATTTGGCAAAACCTCTAAAGAATAACTTTTGTGTGATTGAAGTTTTCTGTGCATAACTGTTTGTGTTATTTCTTAAGAAAGAAACCCCACTGAATTTGAAATTCTGAATAGAAACCCCACTGATTTGAAACCTTACGCAGACTGAGAGGGGTCTGAGTTCTTTTGCTGTTGAAAAGGGCCAGCCAATTGTTGAAGATGATAAGACTGCACCACCAACTGTCAGCACCACACTTTGTAGTCTGATTTTGTGGTATTGCTAAATGCAGTGATAAATCATACTGCATTGATACAAGTTTCATTTCCAAAAAGACAACATTGTTTCTGTGCATCCGCTTGACCCAATCTTCCAAAGCTGGTAGGTCATGTGACAGAAAGCGAGACCAAACAGGCTCATGGATGGAAGAGGCAAAACAGCATCATGAAGTGCAGATGTGTCATCTTTACTGCTTTACAGTATATACAATGAAGGTTGAATGAAGAAAATGAGGATACATGACTGAAATGAGGAGTAGTGTCTGGGATGATCAGGATACAAATTCAAATTAAATTCAGTTCAATTCAGTTTTATTTATATATCACCAAATCACAACAACCATGCACTATATTGTATGGCAAAGACCCCAAAATAATACAGAACTTGCACTTGGAGACAGTGGGAAGGAAAAACTTCCCTTTAACAGGAAATAACCTCCATTGAACCAGGCTCAGCTGTCAGCTATCTTTTCAGCAAAAGAGGACACACAGACAGATGTTGCAGTTTATTCCAGCTGATTGGACTTCTGTTGAGGTTGAAGCTGGATGGAGCTATGTTGAAAATACACACTTTACGAACCGCTTCATGAGGTAGTCACGTGAACTGGTTTTCCAACAGTCTTGGAGGAGTTCCCAAAGATGCTGAGCACTTGTTGCCCTTTTGCTTCACTCTGCGGTCCATCTCATCCCAAACCATCTTGATTGGTTTTAGGTCAGATGACTGTGGAGGCCAGGCCATCTGGCTCAGCACTCCATCACTCTCCTTCTTGGTCAAATAGCCCTTACACAGCTTGGAGGTGTGTTTGGGGTCATAGTCATGTTGAAAAATAAATTATGGTCTAACTAAACACAAACTGGATGGGATGGCATGTTGCTGCAAGATGCTGTGGTAGCAACAGGTGCTGTTAACTTGCTATTTCTGAGACTGGTGACTTGGATGAATTTATCCAGCAGAGGATAAATTCATCAAATTCATCAGGCTGTCCTGGCAGCAGCAGAGGTGACTCTTGGTCTTCCTTTCCTGGGGTGGTCCTCATGTGAGCCAGTTTGTTGGTTTTTGCGACTGCACTTGGGGACACATTCAAAGTTTTTGCAATCTTCTGGACTGACTGATCATCAGTTCTTAAAGTAATGATGGACTGTCGTTTCTCTTTACTTAGCTGATTGGTTCTTGCCATAATATGAATTTTAATGGCTGTCAAATAGGGCTGTCAACTGTGTACCAACCTGACTTCTGCACAACCCAACTGATGGTCCCAACCCCATTAAGAAGGCAAGAAATTCCATAAATGAACCCTGAAAAGGCACACCTGTGATGTGAAAACCATTTCAGGTGACTACATCATGAAGCTCATTAAGAGAAGGCCAAGGGTTTGCAGTGCTGTCAAAAAAGCAAAGGGTGGCTACTTTGAGTAACCTAAAATCTAAAACATTTTTTTCTTTGCTACATATTTCCATATATCTTGCTTCATATATTTGATGTCTTCATTTTGTATCTACAATGTAAAAAGTAAAAATAAAGAAAAACCATGAAATGAGAAGGTGTGTCCAAACTGACAGGCGTAAACTGAGGCGTCCAAACTGACAAACTGTATATAAATATAATATGAAAGAATACAGCACTTCTGTACTCTAGCACTCCAAGCACTTTAAACAGCATCTCAGCCATTTTTTCTACATCTAAGTGCTTTCTGTCTACCACTCACACTCTAGTGAACTCATTGGGAACAATTCGAGGTTAATATCTTGCCCAAGGATAGTTTGGCATACAGAGTGGAGCAGCTGGGGAATCGAACCACCAACCTTTCACCAACCACAACCACCCGATTGATTTGAGTGATTGTGTTTCTGAAATGACAAACTAGTCTGATTTAATGATGATTCAGTTAACGTTTTCTTTCGGCAACCATCCTGTCACATTAGGAACAACTAAGGAGAATATTTTGTAGGTGAGGTTATGAATAATATTGAAAATTTCATACATAGTTCAAATGCACCTGACCGCAGTGGAGTCACAGCCTGGAGAGATTTCAGACACAACCCACTTACACGCATTATACTCTCTGCAATTAAACAATTGTCTATTCTTTGCTGACTTATCTCTTCATGCCCGTGTATGCGAGTGTGTTTATGTGAGCATCTATTACTTCGGTGACATTTATGAGGGAAATCAGACAGGTCATATTCTTTGAGGTGAAGACTTTAGTGTGCTGCAGAGAAAAAAGCAGTGGTCTGTGGAAATAATAGGCGCTGTGCTGTCCACATCATTCACCTCTGTCGACTTGAGCTGAACGCTTTCCCTTTAGAACATAATCACTTGCTCCAATTATTATTGTTGTAACTGAAGTTGTATGCAGGCCTGCAGGAGATGAGCAGTTTTTCCAAAATTCAGGTTCAGGTTATTGAAAACCGACAAACACTGGTGGTGTGAGTGGTTCTGAACACGTGACATCCCGACTCCCTATAGTGAAATCACAAGAGGAGCCTAAAACACAGTAAAATGTTATGATCCAGACATAACGAACTATATACAGCTTAAAAGAAGAAGGCTCTATTTCTTTTAATGAAATCTACCAGAGCAACAGTTTTAGCAGAATTATCACAGTCAATGGATTAGAGTAAAAAAAAAGAATGAAGAATGGAGAAGTGTAGTACTGAGTCACACACTCCCTTCATTTTCTTTGTTCCTCACATATGGTGAGTTTTACAGTATCATCATAAGTTTTAATCCTCTCCTCTCTCATTGTTTTTAAGCACTTCATGTTGTTGCTGCACACCTGTCCTTTTCTGCTATGAGACAACTCACTGCCATTTGCCAGTCTTTTTGTGCTGCTGCTTCTCACTCATTACTGGAGGCTTCAGCTCTCACAAAGACAAAAAAGAAAACAGATGTGAGCCTCAGTCATAGTTTTTCAAAGAATATTAAGCGAGAGATTGAATTGGCTTCTATAGAGGAGTGTAGTGCGTGCTTATGTTACAGGTGTAGTGTTGCCGGGCAGACTGCAGAGCTGAACTTGTGAGGCTCTTTAAAATGCAGTGGCGTATTGATTTCATCTCATTGTTTAATTAGCTGTAGTGGCAGACTTTGGCCTCACTGTGTGGACAGGAACACTGTAAGCAAGTGAAAAACTTAATTTCAAATACAATATTTGTTACTTTTTATGCTTTATATTATTAGCAGTGTGGAACATCAAAAGTAACACAGCAAATGTTTGCATTGATGAGGTTAGCAAGTAACCCAAAAGTTGATCTAAACACTCAGTTTCAGAAAGCTACTTCTGATGTTGGCAGGTATACTTATTATGGTAATCTCGGCAACATTGCTATGAGGACAGAAGCCCCACCCAGATGTTGTTCAAACCCTCTATTTGCAAGGGACAGCCAATCAGAAGAAAGTTGTCTTAAAGGGAGCCCTCAGCTGAAGGCTTCTATTCAGCTTATGCAGCGAGCTAAACATAAATGGCTTCAGTGTGACCACTCAGGAGACCGTGTCACTGAGCTTTTTTTTTCATTCTTGTAAAACTGTAATACCAGAAACAGAGTAAGGTGCACTTAGTCTCCATACAGATACATAAATGTTACATTCAATATTGTTATCATATGTAAACAACCAATACGAGATCACAACATCAACAATAAACGGACATAGAATGCCAAATAGTGTAGCGAATGCTATACGCCACTATGTTTTTTCATGCTAACGGGCAAAACAAAGCATCAACAGCTAGCTTACACCAGTAATGTAACAAACTCTATAAACACAAAGAAAGGTCATCACTTCACTGGACAAGGTACTAATTTATTCCACCAAACCTACAGATTATGCATTCCCAAGCGCAATAGAAACAGGAATTGTCAGAGACATGAAACACCTGACCTACCCTGCTGTGTGCTAGAAGCAAAAACTCCTACTCAGCCCTTACCAGGAGCTTCTGCTGTTGACCCACTAGATGCCAGGCTTTTGCCATGAGCAGGCCAGGAATAAACATATTTGGTGACACATCGATTAAATTACTTACAGCATGAATGACTATGATCCGCCCTATAACAAACTTATAACATACCTGAGAAATAATCTGAGGGGCAGAATAGAGCTCAAATGGCCTGTTTCATTCAGTAGTGGTTAATGTAATAACCTCAGTTAATATACCAGCAACATGTATAAGATGCATACATGTTGCTGGTCATAAGATGACCTACAGAGCTGTGCATGGACTAGCACCTGCCTACATCTTTGATCTGCTACAGCCCTATGTCCCTAGCAGGTCCTTGAGGTCATCTGATCAGGGCTTACTTGCTATAAAAAATACTAAGAGGAGGACTAAGGGTGATAGAGCTTTTGCCAGTGTGGCCCCTAGACTGTGGAACTCTCTCCCCCAAGCATTAAGAACTGCGGACTCAGTAGCCGTTGTTAAAAAACAACTCAAAACTTACCTTTTTAAAACTGCTTTTGGTTCATTTTTTGCCTGTTTTATTTTCTCTTTTTTAATCTTTTTATGACTTTTAATCTTATGTGCAGCACTTTGTGATTCTGTCTTGAAAGGTGCTATATAAATAAAAATTTATTTATTTTTATTTATGCATAAGAATTTCATATTATATATTACACTAATTGTAGTTTTTAATAATTTTTTCTAGGTCAACTTTGACCTTGGGCACTAACAATGAAGGCCAAGGTCATATATTAGGTACTCGTGTTCCCAGACGCCTAGTCTATTCTGAGGTTTGAAGATAATCCAAAAAATATTGCAGGTAATACAAAGTTTTTACAGATTTTCCCATTTACTGTGAACTTAACCGTGACCCGATTTTCACCCAAATTAAATCAGCTCGAGCTGTTATTGGTATCTACCATCACACAAAATTTGAACATGATACCTTGAAAACTGTAGACGCTAGACTGCTAAGAGACAGATTTCATACTTTGTCCATTTGGGTGAAAGAAAAATGTGGTACTAGAAATTAATATAACAGGACTGGATCTCAATTCTGTGCTCTCTGGTTAAATAAGCATGTTCTTTGACAAACAGAACATAGACCAAGTCACATGGCAGCAACTCACTGCATTTAGACATTTAGAAAATGATCTGCTGCTGAAGTTCAAGCTAAATGAGAAAGAAAGGGGATTTAAGGGACTTTGAATGTGGAATAGTTTGTGGTGCCATATGGGTTGATCTCAGTGTTTCAGAAACTCTCTGCAAATCTGCAGCAACTGTGTGATGCTATCATCTCAATTTGGACAAAAGCCTCTGAGGAATGTTTCCAGCCTCCTGTTGAATCTGCGCTATGAAGAATTAGAACAGTTCTGAAGACAAAACGGGTCCAATCTGTGTTAGCAAGGTGTGCCTAATAAAGTGGACGGTGTGGCTTTTCCATATTTTCTAAGTTTGAGATTTTTTTTAACCACTCGCTCGTTATGACTCATATCTTTATTATGTGTTCTCTTATGTTCAAATCCTCTGTTTATGAGTTCAGCCAATCAGAATAAAGTTGGCTCAAAGGGAGGAGTCAGGGAGCTAAAATAGTAGGTGTCAGAGAGTGGATCAAGAGGGCTGAGGAGATGCAGAGGGGGCCAGTGCAAACTTAAAAATAATTATTTTCAACTCTACATTATGTGCAGAAATTCTAACAGAAGCGCTGAATAAAATAAGGCATTAGGAAGGAGCAGAACAGGTCCCTCTTAAAGTAAAATCAATCTGTTGTTAATATTCCCATCAGGATCAAATCTGATGAATAAGTTTTCACCTACTGGCAAAATCAGGTTCATTAGTCAGTGTCAGCATGTTAGGGTGCGCATGCTGACCATCACAAACCTAGGAGGCTAGCATAATGAACCCTAACATGAAGCAGAAATGATCAGGAGTATCGTTCAGGCTCCTTTGGATTTGGCAGGTCTAAGTGCAGTTGTGTCTAACTGAAGCAGTCCTCTGCGTAGTTTGTACATTACATACGAACAAACAGCTCGTTCAAACATACTTATGCAGAGAACACACCCGTGAAGGTGACTGATGACATTTTCAACAGCACTGTCTTGTGTCTCCTCGTAGTTTTGGCTTTTAAAGCAGCTGCATCGAATTTCACATTCTGCCACTTTCTCTTTGATTGCTGGGCTTTTTTTCTTTTTTTTTTTGGTGGTGTCCCGCTATGTTTCCGTCGGCAATGTTAACCGGAGCACACACAGGACTGTGCCTCCTCCACTCACCACTGATTTGTCAAAGCAATTTGATTTGCAGCTGAAGTCGGCTCGCTGGCTTAAACAACCGAGAGCACGGAGCGGCTGACAGAACCTTTATTTTCAGGAAGATGGCATCTCCGGGACAGACATCCCACTCTGTGAGCTTATAGAAAACCACACTGATGGACTGACTGAGTCACTGACAGATTGACTTATAACTCAGCTGGCTGTTCTCCGTTCTTCCCCACGAGTTAATTAAACTGAACACAGAGCCTAGCGGGGTTGGCATGCAGTGTGTGTGCTGTGTAGTTAAGATTTTGATTAATGCACTGGCCTCAAATCTACACACACAACCTCACACTATCTTGTCCACACATATGTGCACGCTTTTTTTGCTCCTGTTATTAGAGTAGTCAAGTGCTGCATATACAGAGGGATCGCTCCAGAGTCGAGTCTTCTCTCTGTGCTCAAAGCACATGTATTACATAATTCATCAGCTGTGTGTATGGGTGTGCTTGTCTGGGTTTGTTCTGGTCAGTCTCCGCCAAGGCCCTGAGGGGGTGAAGAGGGGAATGAAGTCATCGAGCGGTAGTAAACAAACACGCCAACATTCAGATGTAGGCAGACACCGGTGGTCGATAGCTGCAAGGCTAACGTAAGGTTTTGTTTACCACCGAGGGTTCGTGTCAGGTAAAACACACACACAGACAGGCAGGTTTGTGCTTCTGTCTTTGTGAGGACACTCACTGACATAATGCGTCCCTTGTCTCTTCGCCCTAACCTTAAACATCACAGCTCAGCGTCTGACCTCAGTATTCACTCTAATTACCCTTTAAAGGTGTGTCTCAGTGTCAGAACATGGCAGGAGATCTCCTAGAAACGTCCTCGCTTCGAGCATCTGGAGCCCACGTTGGTTATAACAGATATTACACCTACAAGTACACACTTAAACCTTCTGCTCGATTTCCACGTTGAGTTTCTTACTCTGTGTGACGCAGTCTGCGTGAAACAAGGAGAGTGCTTAGCTGCTCGGGCAGATGCAGACCAAGGCCATGTTACCAACACTGGGAAATAACTTTTTAATCGCTTCTCACTCTTTCCGTTCACCTGGTTTTCCCTTGGTAGCTTCATCCTTGAGCCTATCTGTCAGTGTTTATATTCCTTCTGTCTACAGTACTTTTATTTATTAAAATCTTCTTGCTGTCTGCTCTCTGCTTCAGTCAAGACCATCCGTTGATAGCTGACTTAAAATAGTTTGTTAATTAGGGTGCATGTACGAGTCGTACATTTACCCATGTCTTCCTCAACTGCTTGTCTGTATCCCTATCTGATATCCGATTGGTGGACAGAGAAGGAGTTGACACTAAATGTTTAAAACTTTAGCCATCTATATTTTTATGTTCACATAGTGTGGAAGGAAACTGTCCTCCTAATAAAACCATCGGTTGTTTAGGAAAGCAGCTTTTTGTAAGTAACCTCCAGGGCCATGTGAGACGGTAGATGGCAGATGTCCCAAAGCAACTTACAGTATACATTTACTGTAAATGACCGTCTTTTATCCTGTTAGCAATAAAATGTAAAAAAGGAAATCAAGCATAATTATTATAGTCACCCAGGGAGGAGGTTGGGGTCGATGGTTAGGTTAACAAAACATTGGATGCGGGAGCCAGAGATGGACTACAAACGTTTAAGATGAACTGATTCATACATGGAATTTCTGCATTATATTCCCGGGTACAAATGGTAAAAATCTACCTTTACCTTTATTGCACTGATTCTCCTGCATTTCATACAATCGGTCACAGATCTGCTCAAGTTGACCGAGGCATTTCCGTTCTTCTTCTTACACCTTTTGTATCTAGCGAACAGAGAGAAATTTTTACAGGAAACAAATAAGATGACATCTTTTGTAAACTCAGTTGGTGTCGACTCCAGGATGGACTTGCTTGTAAATCTGCTAGGATGCAATGTGAGTGCAACTTTCATGCTTCTTGCATCAAGAGTAGGAAAAAATGACGTCTCTCTATTCATCCTCCTCAGAAAAGAGGGAGAAGAGAAGCAATGTCTCCTCAGAGGAACCAAAAAATAACAGTAATGGTGCCTTCCAATAGTGGGAAAATCCCACTAAATCATGTCATTTTTTTCCCACCTACATTTTCTAACACTCCTTTTGCGTCTCTCAATATAAAGAGGGGCAATACTGCAGAGTCACTCTCAGTCCCGACCACCCTCTCTCTAATTCATCCTCGCTGTCATCTGCCTTTCTGCATTTGACACATTTTCTCACTCTCTCTCCCTCGGTGGTCACCTTCTTCTGTCCATCTCCATTTATCTCACTCTGGCTGTCATCTCCACCCTCCTCCCTCCTCTGCTCCGTTTCTTGCAGTGTGGTCTCAAACCACAAGAATCACTGATATGTTATTGACCCTGAAAAACAACGACATCACAAAGCTTGTCCAATCAGTGAGTATTTCAAGATTTGAAATAAAAACATTTGTCCCCACTACAAACCTCCCATTTCAACAACACTAATAAATGTTAGTATACATGGTAATGTTAGCCACTTAACTATTAGCAGCACTATTACCCCAAATACCTTATTAGAGTAGCATTACTAACTGTGTTGTAAACGTGAGCAGAACAATGCCCTTTATTTCTCAGAGTTTCAGAGTGTTCAAGCTAGAAAATGATGTTAACAGTTGAAAGCTAATCAATTAATTGATATTAAGACAGATCCACACAGGAAGAGGATAAGAGAGCAGGAAATATAAGCGTTGCAAAGTGTTCAGGTCCTGAGTTGAAGTTCTCTCAGCTTTGATGCGAGGTATTAAACTGCTTACCCAATGAAGCAAAGTGTGTCTTTGACTGACATATGACATGGTAGTAAACACATTAGAGAGTTACTGGAGCCTGGGAAGTCCTATACGCCACCAGCTCTCAGTTTTAAAGCATGTGGGGGAGGTTTTAAGCTCATAAATGTTCTGCATTTCTGTAGTTGTGTTGTTACATTATTATGAGACAATTGTGACATAGTCAAAGAAAATAAAGGGCATAATTAAGTCAGCATACATGATGCATTAAAGCCCTGTTTTTAACTTTGAAGATATATTCTGGGGTGCTGACTGGAAACACTGGTCTGCAGCTACCAGTCGATAGAGTCTTAATATCAGAATTTTTCTGGTTTTCTTGTGCGTTGTCCTCTAATGACCAACCAAGGCTTGGATAATAGGGTGAAATGTTCCTTCAGCTTTCTAAGCACTACTTCTGAGGCAACTTAAGTGAAACTGGAGCTGAATACCCATTCAACAGTTTATCTGTTTCTTTGTAAAAGCAAATTTCCCAGAGACGATTATCAACGTCTTTAGGCTTCGTACAGTTTAGCTCGCTAGTTTGAAGCTTTAATTTCATCTCTGCAAAGAGAGCTCGTTACAGAGAAGTAAAGAGGAAAAGAAACGGACCCTGTGGGACCCCACAGGTGATGAATGCTGAGAAAGAGGACGAGTTGTGTATCATGCACAAAAACATACTGTTAACAGACGATTGAGAGACAATTACACACACACGCTCAAGGCAATCAATTAATATTTCATGATCCGCTGTGTTAAATTTATCCACCAAGGCGCAGCATCTACTGCTGACACTGTATACTAGTGTAAAGCCTGGATTCTCACAAATGCAGCTGAATACAATCGCTCAAAGCACCGGGTACTTGGAGCCGTTAATAAAAACGCCTGTTTAGAGATGAGTATTGTAGTGCTATGGAGTAAAGGATTTAGCCTGTGTCTCCTCTAACCCTGTGTGCAGTGGTCAGAGAGCTCGTTATAATAGATACAACAGTAGAATGTGCCTCAAAGATGTCTTTGAGTACTGCTGAACAAGTGGAGCACCACATATGGGAGACAGTTTGTGGTAAAAGCAACAGGGAAATGGGTTCAGAGTAGCAGAGCACAGTTTTCTGACATCACAGATGAGTCCCAGTTAGGAGCTTTTGTTTTGGCAGTGAGAAATGGCCAGAAAGAAAAAGAAAGCCTTCTTCACGTTGTGAGCATGGATGTTTTATGCCGTGGTAATATCTACTGGAAACCACAGGCAGCGACAGTATATTCAAACTCGAGTTTGTAACCACCCTGATTGAGGCTACTGACTCACAATTAAGTGATAAGGTGATTAAGTTTTAATTAGTTTCTCGTTTTTCATCCCTAACACGTCTGTGATTAGTTTTTTCCCCCCTTTGCTCAAACGCTATGGAAAACTTTGCAGTAAACGCCTCACTTTGTCCTCCTTAGTAGTTGTGGTTGTCAATGTCACTTGTTGCATCCAAATGTACAATGAAATCAGAGAAGAGTTGTTCCATGGCAGTTGTAAAGAAGGGATATTTGAACTTGTAAAATGTTGACCATGACTAATATTATCAGGTAGCAGTCAGGTGTCAAGATGGGCCAATTCAATTCAATTCAATTTTATTTATATAGCGCCAAATCACAACAAAAGTCGCCTCAAGGCGCTTTATATTGTACAGTAGATAGCACAATAATAAATACAGAGAAAAACCCAACAATCATATGACCCCCTATGAGCAAGCACTTTGGCGACAGTGGGAAGGAAAAACTCCCTTTTAACAGGAAGAAACCTCCGGCAGAACCAGGCTCAGGGAGGGGCGGCCATCTGCTGCGACCGGTTGGGGTGAAAGAAGGAAAACAGGATGAAAGACATGCTGTGGAAGAGAGACAGAGGTTAATAACAGATATGATTCGATGCAGAGAGGTCTATTAACACATAGTGAGTGAGAAAGGTGACTGGAAGGGAAAAACTCAATGCATCATGGGAATCCCCGGCAGCCTACGTCTATTGCAGCATAACTAAGGGAGGATTCAGGGTCACCTGGTCCAGCCCTAACTATATGCTTTAGCAAAAAGGAAAGTTTTAAGCCTAATCTTGAAAGTAGAGATAGTGTCTGTCTCCCGAATCCAAACTGGAAGCTGGTTCCACAGAAGAGGGGCCTGAAAACTGAAGGCTCTGCCTCCCATTCTACTTTTAAATACTCTAGGAACAACAAGTAGGCCTGCAGAGCGAGAGCGAAGTGCTCTAATAGGGTGATATGGTACTACAAGGTCATTAAGATAAGATGGGGCCTGATTATTTAAGATCTTGTATGTGAGGAGCAGGATTTTGAATTCAATTCTGGATTTAACAGGAAGCCAATGAAGGGAAGCCAAAACAGGAGAAATATGCTCTCTCTTTCTAGTCCCTGTCAGTACCCTTGCTGCAGCATTTTGGATCAACTGAAGGCTTTTCAGCGAGTTTTTAGGACATCCTGATAATAAAGAATTACAGTAGTCCAGCCTGGAAGTAATGAATGCATGAACTAGTTTTTCAGCATCACTCTGAGACAGGATATTTCTAATTTTAGAGATGTTGCGCAAATGGAAGAAAGCAGTCTTACATATTTGTTTAATATGTGCATTGAAGGACATGTCCTGGTCAAAAATGACTCCAAGGTTCCTCACAGCATTACTGGAGGCCAAGGTAATGCCATCCAGAGTAAGAATCTGCTTAGATACCATATTTCTAAGATTTTCAGGGCCGAGTACAATAACCTCAGTTTTATCTGAATTAAGAAGCAGAAAGTTAGCGGCCATCCAGGTCTTTATGTCTTTAAGACATTCCTGCAGTTTAACTAATTGGTCTGTGATACCTGGCTTCATGGATAGATAGAGCTGCGTGTCATCTGCATAGCAGTGAAAATTTATGCTATGTCTTCTAATGATGCTGCCTAAGGGAAGCATGTATAATGTAAATAGAATTGGTCCTAGCACTGAACCCTGTGGAACACCATAATTGACCTTAGTGGGTGAAGAGGACTCTCCATTTACTTGAACAAATTGGAGTCTATTAGATAGATATGATACAAACCACTGCAGTGCAGTACCTGTAATACCTACAGCATGTTCTAATCGCTCTAATAGGATATTATGGTCAACAGTATCGAACGCAGCACTGAGGTCTAGCAGGACAAGCACAGAGATGAGTCCACTGTCAGAGGCCATAAGAAGATCATTTGTAACCTTCACTAAAGCTGTTTCTGTGCTGTGATGAGCTCTGAAACCTGACTGAAACTCTTCAAATAAGCCATTCCTCTGCAGATGATCAGTTAGCTGTTTGACAGCTACTCTTTCAAGGATTTTTGATATGAAAGGAAGGTTGGAGATTGACCTATAATTAGCTAAGACTGCTGGGTCTAGAGATGGCTTTTTAAGTAAAGGTTTAACTACAGCCACCTTGAAGGCCTGTGGTACATAGCTGATTATTAGAGATAGGTTGATCATATTTAAGATCGAAGAATTAATTAATGGCAGGACTTCTTTGAGCAGTTTTGTAGGAATGGGGTCTAAAAGACACGTTGATGGTTTGGAGGAAGTAATTATTGAAGTTAACTCAGAAAGATCAATTGGAGAAAAAGAGTCTAACTTAACATCGATGGTACTAAAAGTAGCTGTAGATGATATTACATCTGTGGGATGATTATTGGTAATTTTTTCTCTAATGATAAAAATTTTATTTGTGAAGAAGTTCATGAAGTCATTACTAGTTAATGTTAAAGGGATTGTTGGCTCAGTAGAGCTCTGACTGTTTGTCAGCCTGGCTACAGTGCTGAAGAGAAACCTGGGGTTGTTCTTATTTTCTTCAATCAGTGACGAATAGTAAGATGTTCTGGCTTTGCGGAGGGCTTTCTTATAAAGCAACAAACTATTTCTCCAGACTAAATGATGATCCTCTAAATTTGTGACACGCCATTTCCTCTCCAGCTTACGAGTTATCTGCTTTAGGCTACGTGTTTGAGAATTATACCACGGAGTTCTTGAGCCCAGTTCTGGTACAGGCCTGTACCAGAACTGGGCTCAAGAACTGGGCTGGGATGAAGTGGGGAGGCAGAATAGTTGAACTAAAGAAGCATTTATTTAAAATGACACAGGGTAGACAAGGAGAGACAAAACCTAGAACCTTAGCGTGGTGAGATACACAATATAATGCTTGGTAGGGGAACTCTACCAAAACCTAGAAAATTTCTTGATACACAATATGCTACAAGTGTGAGAATCCTAGCACGGCAGTCCGTGGTACATTACATAAACAGTGACTGGTGCTCACGGAGCACGTTACAGTGGACACTGAAATGGAGCAGCTTCCTTGGGCAGGAGGAGGCTGAAGCTTGGAGGGGGAGGCAGAGGAGTGTTTAGGAGGTCTGACCTGAGTTTTCCAGGACCCTGCGTGGGGTGGTGATGGCAGGTGCACAGGCAGGTAGTGCAGTTGGTGATATTCCCTGGAGTGTGGCTGAAAGTCCTGATAGGGTTTGTATCCAGAATCCAAAAGGTAAATCTTAATGGTGGTGTCGTGGCGTAGCGGGCCGCCGGAGCTGGGAGCGAAGACAACAAAGTAAGCATACAAGAACTTGGATCTAGAGCTAGAGTTTGAGCCTGTTACCAACTTAGGTGTGTTGATGAACAGGCCACACCCAGCTGCTCACACAGACCATGGCAGTCAAGTAGAAAAACAGTCACGGAGATCTCACTCTACACAGGCATGCTGTATGGACCATGTGCAAATATCATATCTATTGAACAAAAACAATTTGGAAGGGGCTATTCGGTGAGATGTCTTTTTTTCATTACATTAACAGTATAATAAGAAGATGCGGGATACAAGAATGATAAGTTTATAATAAAATTATTCATTAACTTAAACTTTTTTGTTTTTGTTTTCATTTTCCAAGTAGCTGACTTCAGTATCTTACAGTATATACAGTCAGCTCCCAGAAGACACACAGTGCTTTTTCTTTCTGGAGCCCTCTGTGTCGGCACCCGTCTCATTGAAATGAATGTGGGGGCTGTGCTTTTTTTATGCAGTGGTAATGATGCTCTGAACATGACCTAATGTTCTCCGTGAACACATGTGCATCAGACATAGGCTCATAGACTATATGCATAATCTATGCCTACATAATTACCATGCCTCTACCAGCACTTCTCTTTCAGTGCTGTGATGTGTTGAACAGCAGAGACCTGGCTCATTATGAGTGGGCTAAACTCTGCTCTGCGCTTTATGGCACAAGTCAAATAGCTGAAGTTAACGCAGATGCTCTGCTGCTCTGGTGTTTGTGACCCATCTTTAGCAGGACAGTATAACAGGTGTGTGTGTGTATCTGTGTGTGTGTTGTGTTGTGGGGGGGGGGATCTTGTCTCCATATTAGTTTGATATAATTACCAGATGTATGACAAGATAATTGCACGTGTGTCCGAGGCTGTGTATCAGTTCATGTGTATTTATGTGCACATAATTACAAGATTTGTGACATGGTTATTGTGCACATGTGTGTCTATGGATGTGTGCATATGTGTGTTCATAATTAGAAAGAAGCTGGAAAAAAAATTACTGTGTGTTTGTGTGTGTGTATGCATATGTGTGTGATGGTGTCCATTGCAGACGCAGACTAAATGACACAGACACAGTGAGTCACCATGCTCGCCTAATTTGTTTTTCAGTGTGTGTGTTTGTGTCTAAGTATGCCAATGTTTATCCCATGTTTCAAGTTTATAAGGCAAAAGTGTGTGCACGTTGTGCACTCTTGTGTGTGTGTGTGTGTGTGTGTGTGTGTGTGTGTGTGTGTGTACGCGTGTCTGTGTGTGTGTGTGTGTTTACCTAGCCTCTGTGTGCATGACTGCCTGCTGTCTGATTTTGTCTGCTTTATTTACTTCCCATCCAGCTTATTTACTAGTCAGTCAGACATCCACCCAGCCCACGTTTACACTGACCTAAATACACACGTCATCTGTGTGTGTGTGTGTGGTCATCTGTGACCATGTCTGTGTGTTTGAGGTCCACGGCTGTTTGTATTCGTGTCTTCGAGTGTGCGTGGTGCGGGTCAGAGTGCGGGTGTTTACTGCACATTTCGTTCTGTGTCTGCAATTGTTTGCGTGAGAGTGTGTGTACGTGCTGCGGCTCATTGTATTCCATCGCTGTATTGAGACTGCCTTCACGTTAATGCTTCAGTCTCCACTCCCTAAATTCCGCTGATTCCTCAGATAGCAGCACGCCTCCATCCAGCTGCACTCAGCCTCCTCACTCACGCTGTCTCCTTTTTGCTTCAGTTTGAATCGTGACAGGAGTTCCAATATATAAAGCCATGAGTAAGCAAATATGTTGAATTAACTGATTTTCTTAATGCTAGGCTTTTGCATTATACGATAAATGGCTAACAAGGAAAACATCAGCACAAGCACTACTATAATGTTAACTGACATCTTTTCTTCGGGGACAGCCCCAAGTGTGAGATTTGCGAGCCAAACAAGCCTGAATAAATGGAAGCAGTGGATGATGATGAATGAGTGAAGGAAGGTCATCGTGCATTCATTTTGAAAGGATGGGCCAGTACCAATACTTGTTTTTGGTATTGGTAGTGCAATTTGGCTCATCTGGATATTTTTGGTCCCTCCTTTTTGCCAATGAAACAAAGAATTCTTCAATCTCAAAATAACTGAACTGAACTAGTAACTATCAGCTCTTCTTCACACTATCTTTGAACATTTAGCCAGTGCAAAATTGATGAGACGCAACAGATACGTTTTGACCTCTCGTAGTGGTGAATTTCATCTTATTTGCTAATAGGCTGATTGGAGTCAGCTGATACCGATGTTCAGTGGAGATATTGGTACATATTACTGAAGTGGTATGAAAATAGTTTGGTATTCCAAATGCAGATTTACTAATGCATTGTGACAAACTAACTTTTGGTGTAAAAAAAGGTACTGTTAGTATTTTCTTTCTCGAAGTTTCTTTCTCAAATTTGAATTTACCACCAACAGAGCAGCACAAGAGGTTTCTTCCTGTTAAAAAGGAGTTTTTCCTTCCCCCTGTCGCTAAGAGCTTGGTCATAGGGAGTCGTCTGATTGTTGGGGTTTTCTTTGTGTTACTGTATGGTCTTTACGTTTGAGGCAACCATCGTTCTGATTTGGTGCTAAAAAAGTAAAAACTGAACTGATTTGAATTCAAGGTGCAAAACACAGCATGGAAAATATTTAAATGAATTGTGTTTGCGACACGTGATTTGCTGATAATTGTGCCGATATTTAACACTGAAAGAAAAGCATGTCTTGTTTTTTGCACTTGATATTGAAATTAGTCTGTATTTAGAAAACTGAGTTCTCACAGAAATGAGTTTTGTGGGCAGCGGTTTAGCTCAGTGGGATGAGCAGGCTGAGAGCGGCTGGCCCGGGTTCGAGTCCGACCCGTGGCCCTTTGCTGCATGTCTTCCCCTCTCTCCCTCCGCTTTCCTGTCAGTCTTCACTGTACCGATCCAATAAAACCAGAAGGAGGGCAAATAAATAAAAAAGAAAACAAGTTTTGTAACTCACCCCTAAAACCAACCACACCTATCAGAGCTGTTTGGGGATTGTCATCACATTTAGTAAATCTGGCCCTAAATGCTTTGCAAAGTTTGTGAGAACAAAAACAACTGCAAACAGTCAGCCTGGATTGGCACGTTATCCTATTCCTGTTTTGCATCTGCTCATAGGAGACATAGTGTGTGCGATGATAGTGTCCCTGGTAGTTGAATTTTTCTGTGGAGTTGGAGAAAGATTATAGATTATAGAATTGTCCTTAAGACTTGTCAAGCATCCAGAGAGTGCAGAAACAGAAGCCAAGACTAGTTTTATTAGCCGAAATTATGCCTTCCACAGATGGAACCCACACTATTGGTTTGTTCAGTTATGAAAAGAAAAGGTGGGTGGGAGTGGGGGGTGGCAGTCACATTAGTGACTGCTGAGGACAGCACAAAGGTTTTAAGTAGTAGATTTAAACGCTTTTGTATGCATGTGTGGTTTTTGCATCCAAGAGGACATTTTCTATAAAGAAACAAAAAGCAGTCAAATTTGATGCAGGAGCAGTTTTTTTCTTTGTTTTTTACTTGATGTTCAGTTTGTGACTGTACATGAGTTTCAATGGCATCCTGGGCGGAAAAAGGTTCCATTTGTAAGAGCTGTGATGTGACTGGTGCAGTGTGGCTCAGCAAAAGCTGTACCTCCTGCAGTGAAGCTTCAGCAGAGACGTAAAACATCACAGTTTAATCAGACCACTCTGAACTGGAAACCATTATCTGATGGTCTCACAACAAGTGCAGGGTATCATACTGACTTTCTAACCCATGAGTCCTAGTCGTTACTGCACGATTAACATGAATACTCAGCACTCGATGGCTGGACCATGCCCAGCTTTACACTTGGCTTACATTTTCATCCTGTGACTTTTATGATAGTGTCTTATATGCCGGTGACAAAATCCATACAGACATATAAACCTGTCACATAAACCCATCAAAATAACCAGACTCACCAGCTTGCTACTCCAGCTACAGTAGATGTCTGTTGGATAACATTTTGCCAAGGTGAAAACAATCCCAGCGGCATTATCATGTCTTGTAAAACCTCTAACGTCTGCACACAAAGACCTATTTTCAATTTGTCCCTGTAACCTATGAGTGACAGAACAGACACTTTGTTAAAATCGATTAAGCATTTTACTGAAAGTACATGCTTAAAATCTGCTTTCATACATTTTATGTAACTCAAATAATAGCATAAAATGCATTCTGAGGATTGCCAAACCTTGTGTGACCAACAACTCAATACTTTGTCTGAAAGCTTCCTGTGTAGACACAGACCCCCAGGAAAGCTGCTGGGCTTGAGTTCAACACATGACGCACATATTGGCCCAAAAAAGCTTTTATCCTCTTTACAATCACTGGAAAGAGACACACTCTTAATTTTGAATACGTTTTGGTGTAGAGCTTAAAAACATCTGCAAAAAGATTTTTTTTTCTTTTGAATCATTCATAACATTTAATCTGTCAAGAAACGCTGTATTGTGTATTCCCACGTCGCTCGTGGGTAAAATATCAACAAGTCAGTCAAGTCAGCTCTGCAGCAGGCATCTCTGTCATTGTTGCTGTCTACCAGCTCGACTGAGAAGAATGCAAGAAAGAAAAAAGCTAACCAAACAAAACATTTTTGTCATTTGTACCACTGAGCAGCTTTTATTCGAATGAATGAATAACGCGCCATGTTGTAATGAAATATCCAGTTTTCCTCAAAACATACATGCAGATGATAGATGAGAGCTGCCCACTTGCTGCCTCTGCTGCTCCTCCTGTTTTGACAGCTCGTATGCTTTTTTTTTTATGGCCAGCAGAGGGCGACTCCTGTGGGCACATAAAGAGAGTAAATACACTGATCCCTCATAACATCGTGAGCACTGACAGGTAGAGTAAATGATACTGATTATCTCTTCATCATGGCACCTGTTAGTGGGCGGGATTTATTAGGGAGCAAGTGAACATTTTGACCTCAAACCTGATGTGTTAGAAGCAGGAAAAACGGACAAGCGTGAGGATTTGAGCGAGTTGACAGTTGACACTTTGGGTCAGACCATCTACAAAACTAGTTCTTGTGCGGTGTTACTGGTCTGCAGTGGTCAACATCTGTCAAAGTGCTCCTGGGAAGGAACAGTGGCTGGCCCGCATGGTCTCATCCAACAAACGAGTTACTGTAGCTCAAAATGCTGGACCAAGGAGCAATCGAAGAAGGTGGTCTGGTCTGATAAATCGCTTTTTCTTTTACATCACGTGGATGGTCGGGTGCACATGGGTCGCTTCCCTGGGGAACACCTGCGACTGGCATGCACTATGGGAAGAAGGCTATTGGACACAGTGTTCTGCTGGGAATCCTTGGGTCCTTCCATCCATGTGGATGTTACTTTGACACGTACCACCTAATGCATTTTTGCAGACTATGTACACCTTTTCATGCAATCAGTATGCCCTGAGAGCTGTGTTTTCTTTCAACAGGATAGTGTGCCCTAATACAAAGCAAAAAGTGAGGAGCATAACAACAAGTTTGAGCTGTTGACCAGATCTCAATCAAATGTCAATCAAATCCAGCGTCTGTAAGACAAACAAGTCTGATCCATAGAGGCCCCACCTTGCATCTCAGAGGATCTTGGTGTCAGATACCACAGCTCATCTTCAGGGGTCTAGTGCAGTCCAGGCCTCTACTGGTCAGAGCTGTTTTGGCAGTGAAACAATATTATGTGGTCATGATGTTGAGCCTGATTGGTGTAAGCAGCATTGGGTCCCTGTTCACTAAACATGTTCCTGGTGAGTTTATGGCCTGAATTGCTAGTTTCAAGACCTACTGAATACAAGATAATTTTCATCTAGTAAATTATGATTCTCATTAGAGTGAAAAGTTAAAAAAAAAACCAGGATGCATTTTACTGTGTGACTCACAAGTTGCTGAGACGGACTAAGAAAGAAAATGTAGCTTCATCGAGACTCTTCTTACTAGTTAATAATCTCATGATGGCTACTTTCATCTGGTCTATACTGTCTATGAGTCTTAATGTGCCCCACATTAAGATTTTGAAGAATGTGAATTACATGACTGCAAACGATTGAGTAAAGTTGTTAGAAAATAGATAACACAACCTTTAAGTCGTGTTTTGCCCCTAGGCACCCTGACTGGCTTTTCTAAGGCAATGCTCCTAGCTTTCCATGTTCAAAAAGGTGGTGATGGAAAAGCATGCCTGCTTCCATGGTCCACACTCACTTCCTGCTTTGCCTGCTAGATTTTAACTTCAAGTATTTACCTATTAAAATGAAAACCTGGCAATTCATAAACTCTGCTGTTGGGCTCCACCTTATTTTGTAGCCTACATGCTGGTTTATGACATTTTTAGTATACATTACACTGAGATGAACTATCAAGTCAAGCTACTTTGCATAGGAAGCTCAGACATATTTACCATGGACACATTCATGATGATAATCACAGGTGTAGCTGCAAGACTGCACTGCAGGCCCTTTATAATGAACACAAGGATTGTGTAGTTTAAAAATGTTGGATTCTACTGGGAGTTATCTGGATCTCTGAATGAACCCTTAAAATGTATTCAGTCACTGCTTTTTCTCAGGGTCATTGGATTTCTGTAAATAGAATTTTGTTCCATGCAGTTCTTCTAGCATTTCTCCTCTTTCTGACAGCTGATTAAACAAACTGGATGATGCCGGTCAGCGGCGTCGGAACAATTTACAAGCAGTTCTGGACACTTTCTGCTCGAAACGCAGACTCGTCTACAGGGCAAGCATGCATCTTTTTCATTGCATGTTCATTTAACCAGGCTTGATTTGTTTAGCTGAACAGCCAGCCAGCCAGACTGCCTATCTGCTCTGATTCAGTTGTTGATATGATGGCTGAGGTTACTGAGTTTAAGACGTTATTTTGGCTCAGCCTGTCGGCGCTGCCCGCCTGCTGAGAACCCGGCTAGGTAGCGCGTGGGCGTGTGTACGAGCATGTGTGCGTGGCCACGTCTTTGTGTGTGACTTTGCACGAGTGCGTGCTCGTGTTTCACCAGTATTTGTCTGCGTCGCGTGCACGTTCGCGCGTGCCTGTACCTTATTCGTGTGTGTGGGCGTATGCGTGGGCAGAGCGTTAAAGCTGACAGTGAGCAGGCAACCTGAGGACATATTTATAAGGTTTCTCTCTGTCGACGCTAACCACTGAATATTAACCTGGTGCTCTCTCAGCACCTTAAGCGGCAAAACACACAGAGCCCACATTTTCAAATTTTCCTTCTCATCTGAGTAATGCACTGATAAGTCTGTTATAAAGGAGGATTGCAGAGAGAAAATGGGAGTAGGGTGAGGTCAGACTGCGCTATTATTGCTGTCAGGTGATTTCATCATGATAAAGATATCATCCATCTTGTATCTAAATGGACGTAGATCCATGTAAGCCCTAATATGCATTAGCTCAAGGCTTCATAATGTGCTGCACAAGGCTATAAACTCAGCAGTGCTCGGCCTGTCAACTAATTCCCATCTAATTCCATCTGATGTGTGTCAAAACGTACTCACGCTAAATGATTACACAGTAAAAAGTGATGTTTTTGAACACTGACTGACACAGGTCAGTCATTTGGGAAAGTAAAAGGACAAAACGCATGTGTTTTCAGCCTCCTTAGAGGAAAAGAGCAGATGAGGAATTAGGTATACAAAGGGAAATTTGCAATGCCTGGACGCAGCATGTAGTGTTGAGTGAACACGGGTTATTTTGCTACTTTGTAATTCTCAGCAGAGACGGGGAGGAAAGAAATGACAGATTGCACCTGCATGCTGGTTAGGCATTAGTGAAACGGTTGAAAAAGACAAAATTGAAGGTTTGGCTTGTGTAACATTTTCCTTCCAAAGGGATCCTGTTCTTATGCTCCATTTACTGCCAGCCTGAGAAAACGAATACAAACCAGCTCTAACGCTGCCCGGAAAACGCTTCGACTTCAGTCTCAAGTCTAAGCAATGCATACTATAATTATCAAGGTGCTAACGCAACTTTGTGCTGCGATCAGTCTGATTCGACTCTCATATCACAGCTTACGTTCAACAAAAGGGTTCAGATAAATAGATGTGCGTGTCACATTGTTTGTCTCAGAATGAAAAAGTCTGCTTAACTAGGTAGGCCAGTGTCTTTTCATGGCAAACAGTTCCATTCGTCAGTTCTAATCCAATCATAAACCAGCACCATGCTTCACTGTCCCTTTGTCCTGAATTTATGGAACCTGTAATTATAACTGGGATGCATTTGCACCAGTCTTTCCTTTGGATTCTGCTTTTTAATACTTCACTACCTTTCAGAGGAAATAACTGTAATATTCATACCAAAAGTTGTTATTTAAAGTGAAGCCATACAAATTATCAACAGTATCATCAGTTTTTGCTGTTAGATGTTTCTTTGATAAGGTGCCTCAACAATCCATCAAAAAAATGTGCACTGTAAATGGTTTTCCATGGAAATTGTGCCTTGAAGGAACAATTTGTAAGACGTTCTTTATGAGAGGATATTTCTTCAGCAAATTTCTAAAATATGACTCTGCATGTAAAACAAGAACATGGACAGATGGGGACAGAATTAGTTGTCTTCCCATTTGCTGTTTATCAGAGAAAAGAAGTTTTAACACAGCTTTTATTCTGGATGCTTACATTGTTTTACTTTGCACACAGAAACACAATTATTTTACAAAAAGCAAAAACTACCAGGGTCAAAATTGTTAGTGCCCTGATGCTTACCATCAGTTGCGTGTTGTTTTTGCTGGATGAAAGCCTGCAGTCGTTTGTTGAAGTTTGCAGTAAGTCTCACACACGTCTCCTGAGCAATCTCAGCACATTCTTCTTTGGAGAATCTCTCAAGCTCCTCCATATTTGATGGTCTTCTGGTGTGGTCCATGGTCTCCAGTTCACCCCAAAGATTTTCAATGGAATTCAAGTAAGGGCTTTATCTGACTCTTCATCATTCCTTCCACCTTGACAAGTTGTGCTGTGGGGACCAGTGCATAATACTCCCCCCACTGTGTTACACCGTGGAGATGGTGTTCTTTGGCTTCCTTCTTTCTCCAAACATGAGAAGAATATCCCGTAACCAAAGTATAATCTTTCTCCAGGTTGTTCTCTCCTGCAGAAGCAGAGTTTTTCTTGGTCTGCATCCTCACAGTCTGCTCCTGTGCAAGTTTCCCATGATTGTCTTCTATGAGACTACAATTTCAACTTATGATCTCTTAAAACTACATCTGGTTTGGGGAAGTAAAAAACATTAAATGCACTACAAAAGAATTCATTATATGTATAATGTATGTGGATAGGCAAAGGCTAGATTACATCTTAAGAAGGAATCCCGGCCCAGTATTAATGAAATGCCTACAATCTGTCCATCCATCTCAGTGTTATAGCTAAACTCAGTTATTTGGCATAGCTCAGTTTCCTTTGTGCTTATTTGACAGACTTTGGTTGCTTTGCAAATTTTGACTTTTCCAAATAAAATAAATTATATTGCCTGTAATATATGAAAAGGAATTTCAGCTACTACAGAGTTGGCATCAGAACATATGGACATCAGCCCACTTTAACAAGAGGGCATTTGGCTCAACTCACTTTGCTTTTTCATTAAAAAAAAGTACATTTATATTACCACTTATGTGCAGAGTTACACTTGAAGTCACACATAGTGTGTCCAGAAAACAGGCAATAAACTGAGCTGGACGGTTCAACACAAGGCTAAATGTATATTTAAAACAGCACTGCAAGAAGCAATCCTGTATAATTACATAACAAATTGATGCAGCGCCTGCTTTAAACCACATCATGAACTGATATGCATAATTATTTGAGTGAGAACTTACTTTTAAAACTTGCTGCACAAGTTGAAGAATGACGTCTTCCTAATTCTAAAGAGAATATGAGGGTTGCTTCCCAAACTTTCGTAGACCTATCTTCTTCTAAATTAGCGTCCTTCTCACTTCAGCTGCCGCGATTACTGCAGATGCGCTAAGCTACTATTAGCGGAATAATTCATGCAAGCTTGGTTGTTATGGCAATGACTTATCACCAATTTGGGTGATCTTTCTTTTTCGTTACCAAAGTGTTTGAATTAATTTTACTTACAATTATAAAAATGTGTGAGGACAATTCAGCTGAAGGGGTACAGTGACCTTGTCTTACTGGCCTGGACCTGCCACTGAGCTAACAGTCATAGCACCTTGGATATGAATGCTTCTTTCACCTTAGGAAGGCTCCACAGGGCTGGAATTTCATAAACAATATAAAACACAGTATAACAATTAAAAACGATCATGTTCGCTGAATCTAACGTCATCAGACAGACAGTTGCTGTCCTGTGGGGTAGACACCGTTTACACTTAAGCTGAATGCAGTCCTACAGTTTTTTTTGTTGACCTTCAAAGAGCATCTGACGCATCATTTGCTAAGAGTACAATGGAAGCAGCATGACACATGCTTTCTGCACTGTTTACTAAGAGGCAAAGATCTTTGTGTTCCAGCCTTCCTTTTTTCACGTCTGGACGCTCACGTAAAGTCTCCCCACAGCCAGGCCAGCAGGAGGCCCCGAGACAAAGTAGTAGAGAGAGTGAAAAACATACTGCAACTTGGATCCCATACAATGTGAAGGTGCACACACTTCAAAACACACACACACACACACACACACACACACACACACACACACACACACACACACACAGAGAGAGAAGAGCAGTAGTGATGCACTGTCTGGACTGCAGAAAGGAGACACAGCCTGAAGGTCTCTCTCTACATCTCTCGCTCTGTCACCGTTTCTGTCTCTCTCCTTCACTATGGCTGTCAATTGTGCCAAGTCAGCACATCTTAGACGTGCTTAATTATCCTGGTAGAGCCAGCGAAGTGAGGAGATGGTGAGAGAGAGATGGGAGGGGGTGGAAACAGTGAGGGAAGAAAAAGAGAGGAGAAGGTGAGACGAGAGGAGCAGGAGTCAAATGAAGGCTATGGGACAAAAGGAGGGAAAATGTTAAAAATGGGTGGGGGGGTAAAGCAGAGTGATGGCAGGTACGAAAGATGCCCCAATCCTTCACGACTTGCAGACAAATCTGCAACACATTTATTACCTTACTGCCCTGCAAAGCTACTGCTTGGCTCACACCGAGGATGCAGCCTGGAGGGGAGAGAGAGGGCAAAAAAGACTGAAATACGGAGAGTGATGGAGGCCGAGGGGACATTAAACAGTCTGACACAGACAATTCACAGTGACCATGGAGAATGCAGAGCCCAGTACCTGACTAATCTGCAGTGTGTAGCAGTATTTTGATGAGCAGTGTGCATTACGCTCAAAGTTATAAAAAAATAACCTCAAACATTAAAGACACGAAAAGCACAATAATATATCTGCAAATCAGTTTCCAATTACAGTAATGTGCACAAAAATCTTCAGTGGCTCCAAGTTTGTTAGGTATGCGAAATGACCGCAGTGATGTCACCAGCATTAGGTTTGGTGTCTGTATGTTTGTGTATGTATGACATAAATGGAAACCTGCAATGTAACTGAAGGTATAGAGTTTTAAGACCGGGGTTCATGAATATCTGTTGGATTATGTTAAGTGTTGGAGCAAAGGGAAGTACGATAACCATGTACTAAAAATGTGAAGACAGTACATGTGTTATTATCATAAATAACCGTAATTGTTCTTTTTGTTTGCTTTTGTTCTCATATGCTTGTAGATTTTCTTGACAGGTCAGTGCATTTGTAGTTTGTTACCAACAAAGTTCTGTGTTATTATGACTAAGAGCAATATCACTATTATTGTTTTTGTAACCTTTTATTGCCAATCCCACAAATGTCCATCCAAGCGTAGCCAGTGTGTTGGACTTTTGTGAGCTTTAGCTATTTGCAGTTGATGTGGTTCTGTTGGCTTTATCAGGTGGTGACCTCAAACTTGCACTGGAGCAGTTTATGGCTGAGTGTGAAGAGGCCAAAATGAGAACTGGCACCTCCAAGTTCAAGACTGGGAAAGGGTGTAGTCCCCACACTGAGTCTAAAATAAGTTACTGCCCTAAGTTTAGGAGTTTAAGTATCTTGGGGTCTTGTTCACAAGTGAGGGAAAAACAGACGGTGAGATTAATTCATTTCAGTTTTGTGTATATGGCACCAAATCACAACAACAGCTGCCTCAAGGTGCTTTAGATTCTAAGGTAAAGTCCCTACAATCATAGAAACAGATTGGGACAGAAGCTATTATTCATCCGTTGTGGTGAAGAGCGAAGCTGTCCATTTATCGGTCATTCTACGTTCCTACCCTCACATATGCAGAGAGAGTTCAGTCAACCAAGAGGGGATCAAAAAGACGATCCACATTGAAAGGAGCCAGCTGACGTGGTTCGGGCATCTTACATCCCTTTCGGGCATCTTGCATCCCTCATGAAGACTTTTTAGGCACAATGTTTCAGGTATTTTCTACCAAGAAGAAGCCCCCAGGACTCACTAAAGGTGTTTATCTCAGCTGGCTTAGGAATGACTCAGTGTCCCACCGGATTAGCTGAGGGAACTGTAGGTTTCTCTGCTTAGACTGCTGCCCCCATGACCCGAACCCGGATAAGCAGTTGAAGATAGATGGATGGAAGTGTATTTGTAAATACGTTGTGTTACTCTTTGAGTTGGTCACTCCCTCGACCCCTCACTTAGTGACTTTGTTCCCTGGTAATCCTGTAATGCCTTGTCATGATGACTCTATTACTCTTTGATTATTCTCCAGATGAGGACAGAACTATTAGCCTCCCTAATGCTAATGGTCAGTTCTGTGTCCTTTTTGCTGTTTAACAGCCTGCAGTTGTTTGTTGAAGTCTTAAACAAGATTTTCAGTGGGATTCAAGTCAGGGCTTTGTCCCCTTTACATATTTTCTTTATTAATGATTCATTTTACCATAACCAGATTCCCAGTTCCAGATACACTGAAGCATCCCATAGCATAATACCACCGTGTTTCACTGTGGGGACGATGTTCGTTGGGTTGTACTCATATTCCTTCTTTCTTCAAACACAAGCAGTGTCTCTGTGGCTAAAGAGCTCTAGTTTAATCTCATCTGACAAAAGGTTCCAGTGATTGTCTTCTTTGAGACTGCATTTCCTGACTTTGCTGAGTCATTCACTCATGTCTTGGCAGTTGTTCTGGAGTCTTTAGACACATCTCTCACTAGTTTTCCTTCCAGTCTTTGAAATCTTTCACTTCCTACCTTTGCCAGGCTTGTTCTCTGTTGTGCAGCTTTCTCTGGATTTCTTGATGATACTTCTTACTCCAGTTCTTGACACTTGGAAACACTGTGATAACTTTGTATATCCATCTGCTGCTTTGTCAGCTGATTTCTTTAGTTTTTGCTATGATGCTTTCTCGAGTGACAGCTGAAATTTTTATACTGTGCAAACTGGAAGATCCTGTTGTGTTGATCCTGATCATTTTTTGTTATTTCTGAAATAATTCAGTTATTGTGTGCAAATAGAAGTAATGTATTCTTTCTAAAGAAAACTAGTATGTTTAGAAATGCTACTGTAAAAATCCCTTGCTTTGTAAATTTTGACAAAAACTTTAAATTTCATAGAGGGCTAATAATTCTGTCCTGATATGTGTGTATATCAGTGTCAAATCTTATACCAGTGTATCCCAACATTTGTCAAGCCAGAAAGTCTAGACTGTAGGTGTGGGCTGAGTGATAGTCCCTCTTTGAGCTCCACTAAGAACCCTTTAAGATCACGTTTAATTGACTCCAGGCCAATGTGACATGATAAAAGACACGGAATGAGTCCTGGCGATAGTGGGGTAATGTAAAAATGTTCTTGTTCCACTTCCACTGAAATATCATTTTACCGTACCGACATTAATGTCAGCACTTCATTGGAATGATAAAATGGCTCTATATAATCAGTTTTCCCCACATAGGAAATCAATAATGGGAGACTTGCAGCCAGTCTGGGGAGATGGTGAAAGACTTGAGCATTAAAAGTGGAGAACATTGAAGGGCCCATGCTTCCTTTAATGGCCCCGCTTACTGCCTTCATACAATCTGTACTGCATTAGTGTAACACAGCTTTTCAGTCTATAAACACGTTTTTTTAATGCTTTGCAATGTTGCTGATCTGAGTGAAGCGACTGTGGGTACAGCAGCCCACTGACTAGTTAACTGCGACACGTAGCAACACACGCATCCAAACAGACGCCCAAGGACACTTTGGTCACGCGTAGAAACGCAAAGAGACGCACTGACACTGCTAAAAACGGATATCCGGCCCCCAGTCTGTCACCTGCAAGCAGCGACTACAACGCTTTGTTATATCACAGGCACAGACAGACACACACGCAGACACACTCGTCAAAGTGCAATTCACAGCACACATTTTCAGTCAGTCTGCATGAGCAGTTTTCTTCCCCACTGTGGGATTTGGTTTCTGCTTGTTAGAGAACAGTGCGGGAGTTGAAAGTTACAGGAAATAGTCTGACAACAAAACAAAAAAGAAACCTGACTTTCTCTCAGCCATAATTTCTTCCAACAGAAAGATTTTCTTTCAGACCTTTCGATGGGAAACGTTAAAGTTGTGCGGAGACTCAGCCAGCTGGAAGTCAATATCACACGTCCTGTAATACTCTGCTAGTGTCATAATAGAGAGGTCGGATTAGTTTGCCATTCGTTGTATTTTTACTCTTCCTCTCATACCACCTGATAATCCTCCTCTTCCTCTTCCGACCTTTCCATCTCCTACTCCTGATGATGCCATTATTATCACCTTCCTCCTTGAGGGTCTCATTGCCCACAATCTTTTCATCATCTTCACCATCCTCCTTTGTATCTTCGTCCTCATCCTCGCAACACTACTTCCCTTTTTTTTTTTACCCCTTCTTCTGTATCGTTGCTCCTACCATCTGTCTTGTTTTCTTACTTTCGCCTCACTCACTTCCTCCTCTTCATCACTACGGAAAAATACCGTTTTCATGTTCGCCCTCTGTCGAGACAGACAGGCAGACGGGTCAGCAGACCGACGGACATCACAGGAGTTGATGAACGGGCGCTGTGGAGGAAGAGAGGAGACAATAAAGACAGACAAAGAGAACAGAGGAGGACTCGTGTAAATGATGCTGTGCGGTAATTGGATTGGCTGTGTTTGATAACGATGTATCTCCACAGTTTTCATCGTCTTACAGGCAGAGACGTTTTGGCCAAGATGATTTATATGTGATCAGCTGTAGCTGTGCAAGGACTACTACATGTAGTTAAATAAAAAAGGCACATTTGCAATTAGTCTCTGAGAATTTTTTTTCCCACCTGTCTCAGGATGTGCCGCACACTGGCTTGACTTAACCTAACTTTGAGAAAACATTTGAATTTATAAATAAGTAGGAATAACTTTCCCAGAGAAATAAGCAGTATTTTAAAGTCTTGAAATATGTTCCAAGCCACGTTGTGCCTGTACTTCACCCACACAGGTGTTCTCTGTCATCAAGCCTTCCTTATTTAAAGAAAAAAAAAGATTGTCGCTGTAATAGTGTAACGTGCTTATTCTTTTTAACAAGGAGCAGAGTGACATGCATTCACTCCAACCATGAATCTGGTTCAGCCTCAATAGCATGTAAAATCACAAGCTTCTCTTTCCCTGACATTCCCTTGTTCACCTGATGATTAAGAAGAAAAACGGCTCCATATATTTATTTAATAGTTGCAAGAGAGACAATGAAATACAATTAAGTCAGTTATAAAAAAGTAACAAAGGATTTGTACAGTCGTGAAAAAGAAAGTTTTCACAGAGAAAGTACACCCTTCCATAGGGATAACAAGAGTAACTAGCAGCCAGGTGCTGTTAATCAGTTACACTGATTACTAATTGATCATCAGCAATTGTGTGTTTGCTGCTTTGGAGCTTTCATGTGTGTGTTAACACAGTGCCTGTGAACGATGTCTGTGGACAGAGAAGACCAAAGTTGAGGTGTTTAACTATGATGTACAACACCATGTTTGGCTAAAACTAAACAGCATATCAGCACGAAAACCTCATATCAACTGTCAAGCACGGTGGAGGAGGTGTGATGATTTGGGCTTGTTTTGCAGTGTAAGGACCAGAGCACCTGTTAACCAATGTATTCTAGAGGTAAATCTGAGGCTATTTGTCCAACAGTGAAGTCTTGGCTGAAAGTGTGTCTTATCACACGACAGTGATCCAAAAGAAACATGAAGAAAAGAATCATGCTGATGCAATAGTCCAGACCTCAATCTGACTGAAATCCTGTGGTGCTGTACATAAACAAATCCCACAAACATCGATGAAATGAAGCAACGCCTTAAGGTAGTCCTGTGAAAACTTCCTTTTTTGCATGACTGTACATTTGACAGCTTATGATTTGCAACAGTGATTTGCTACAGCTCAGAAAGCAAAGCTTCGCTGCTGTCACGTCTGCTGCGGCAGACGGTGGAGAGTGGGTGTAGACCCCAATGCAGACTGCGAAGACTGAACAGAACTTAAACTGAAAGCGAGCCTTTATTTGGGGCTGAACAAAATGCAAACTAAAAGCGAAAGGATTCAACTAACAAAACACAAATACATACAAAATAAAGATCTGAACCCCCTAGTGATGAAACCTGGAACCTGAGACTTGGAACCACGAGGGGATATGAGCAGACAGAACTAAATAGGGGTGGGTTTGAAAAATTGATTTTGCCATTCAAATCTACTTTAGTTTGAATAAAGCCATATTGATTCATTAACTCCTGAATCGCTTGAAGACGTTTCACCGCTCATCCGAGAAGCTTCTTCAGTTCTAAGGTCAAATGGTGGGGAGTCCCAGATTTAAACCTAGTGGGAGTATCCCCCCACAGAGGGACAAAAGGACCCCCTGATAGGGACCCCCAGGTTTAAATCTGGGACTCCCCACCATTTGACCTTAGAACTGAAGAAGCTTCTCGGATGAGAGGTGAAACGTTTTCAAGCAACTCAAAGAAGTCCAGACGCTTTTCTTTGCAAACTCCTTTGACTACAATGACCTGGATGACTGAGAACCTTCACAGACATAACTCCTGAATCAGTTTTTAAATATAAATGTGTTTTGTCGGAAACGCCAGAATCTCAGGTTAAAGCTCACAAAACTATTTCAACAACCACCAAACAGCTAAAAAAGCAAATGAGAGCGGGTAAACAGATTGTGCACAAAGACGTAGACACAGAGCACGGGTCGTTCACCTGATGGCACATCTGATGCACTCGGATACGCCGTCGGGAGAGCCGACATCTCAAAGATTCTGATGCTGCAGGTTTTGTCACTTTTTGACCAAAATTCACTGAACCAGCAGAAAAGAAGATCCAAACTACGCTTTGTGTTTAATAAACATCGTCATTGATTCCCTCTTACTTTGGCTGTTTTGCTTCCTCCACAATAAAATGATAATTCCTGCACAGCACTTTGTCTCTCAGTGTCTCAGTTAAGACCAGATTCCCATCAAAAATCTCAGTTTTCTGCATTACTCGCTTGCATATTGTGCACCAGTCTACTGTTGTGTATAGCGTTGTTGGCCGTTGTGTGTTTTTTTTGGGGGGGGGGTTCTCCACAAATAACCTCAGAGAAGAAAGTCTTGTTTCTGCTGTTTAATGCAGAAGAAATTTAAACTATTACAAATTATGCCAAATTGCAAAACACTTGCAAACCTCTTTAACTTTGCTCTGCTTCACTTCAGCAGCATCAGGTAATGTTCTAGTTGGTTTATAGTTTTCTTCCATTTTTGATCTACTGCACAATATTTTTAAGGTGGTTATCTGCTATAAAAAGTCAGGCCAGGAAAATCTCCTTCATGTTTTTTCTGTGTTTTATCCTCAGTTACTCTGACACAAAGACATCTGCTGTGATGCTTACACCTCTGATGAAGTTTCACAAGTGTCAGCTTTGTTTTTATACATAGATTTAAAAATATAGACATTTGTACTGATAAATGATCAGAATTATAATATTTCTGACTGTCTGAGTCAAAATTGAATCAAATCAAATCAGGGATGGAATCGAATTGGGTCCTTCTTAATTGGAATTGATTTGATTATAGAGATTGAAATCATCACCCAGCCCTAGGACTAAGTACACAAAGGATAACGAGGGGATGGGAAACAGGAGGGAAACACAGCTGGAACTAAGCTAACACAAGAAGATGGGAAAGAAGCAAAACTGAGCACACTAAACACAGGACAAGGGACTATCAAAATAAAACAGGAAACATGAGACACACGCTAAGACGCAGAGACTGGGGAAGAAACCGACATGGGATCATAACTGACTGGGGAGAGAGAAGGGAAACACAGAAAACAGACACAGGAGATAAACGAACATGAAGGGGGAGGCCCAGCACCAAAACCTAAAGACTAGAAACTACAAAATATAACCAGAGAATAACTAAAGAAATTAGAAATACAAATGACTGCACCATGAGAAACACATAAACACTGGGTCCCCAAGCCATGTTATTATCTGCCATAGTCATTGTCAGGTAAACAGTAAAAGTACAACATTAATATAAATCTAGGAGGATGGGTAATGCTGCATTGTGTTGTAGCACAAGGTGAGTCAGGTTTCAACTCCTTTACCACATGAAGCTGAGTTGGTTTGTCTCGTACACTTTGCACAAACATACTGACCCCATTCAGAGCAGGTGCACGTCTGTCTGTCCGACCCTGAACTTTGCTCTCGTTTCGTTGCCATCTTTCAGTACGCAGCTCCTCAAGTGAGATTCAGATTTATTTATTTTTTTGCTTTCTTTTATTTCTGGACTAATCTGAAGTGTCAAGAAAATTGTAGCGTTCTGTGAGCGAAGCAAGCCCACGACCTTCTGTATTCTTCACTGACGTCCCATCCAGGGACGGAAAAAAACAAACCTTAGTCTGGACCCTTACTTTTGTTGCCTCTGGCCTTAGTTACAGCCAGCCTTGAAATCACTTCATATAAATCATGGAAAAGTATAAAGACTGCAAATGTCACAGAAATAGTGATAAATAGGTCTTTATAAATATAAAGACAAACTGATTATTAATGTGCAGATAAATAAATAATAAAATAATATAATTAATTATATAATTAGAAATTAACCATTGACTTTATTTATACTTATATACCATTTATTATTTATATTTACTAAAGACGGTGACCAAATAATAGAATTTTAAAATCTATTTGAAAATACAATTTAAAGAAAAAAAAATCTAATACCTGCAAATCAGAGTGAAAATGGAGTATTCCTTTTAAATGCATGATCGAAACCCATATAATCATTGCCGTTTGTTAGCTTTTATTTTAAAATTCCAGTGTCTTTATGATTGCATTAATCTGTTTTCCAACAGATGACTAAAGTAACTAGATGATCAATTTTAACTATTTATGAACAGGATATTTGATTTGCAAAACATTTTTATAATTCCTCTGTTTACTTAACGGAGAACAAATGATAAGCTTATGGTTAATACACCTGAATATTGCACTCTGAGTACAGCTTTGAACTGTGAACTGTGCCACATAGATCTGAAGCACTGAACAGCAGCAAAGTGTCTTGACAGTGCTAACCTCTGAGAGAACAGAGAGCCACACGGCCAAGAACAAAGGATGCTTTCATGTTAACTGTGTCACATCCAGGCTTGCCAACTTTCAACACCCAGCTGAAGTGAGATTCTGATCTTTTTTTCTTCTATTATTTGTAGACTCATTTCAGTGCCGAAAAGTGGAGAAAATTGTAGTGTTCTGTGAGCGGGGAAGGGCTATAACCTTTACTGTATTTTTCCATCGAGGACTGGTATCTTCTTATTTGTCAACCCTCGATGTAGGCCAGCTGAGATTTTTAGTAATTGCTGGAACCACAGAAACACCTGCAATGAAAGTGGCATTACAGGTCATCCTCCTTTTTAGCCTGTTTGTTTATTGTGAGTGAACTATTAACACTAGGAAGCTAATATTTGCTTTTTACCACTAATCATCCATATCATTACAATTCCTCAAGGGGTAACTTGAATGCATATAATTCCTGGAGAATCATAGCAGACCAAAGCATAGAATTAATAATCTCCTGTTAAAAGGGAGTTTTTCCTTCCCACTGTCGCCAAAGTGCTTCCTCAAAGGGGGTCATATGATTTGGGGTTTTTTCTCTGTATGCATTATTTTAGGGTCTACCTTAAAATATAAACCACCTTGAGGCGAGCGTTGTTGTGATTTGGCGTTGTTTAAATAAAATTGAATTTAATTGGATAAAGCAACCTCGAGGAGACAACAGCCCATTTCATTTTTCAGGGCTGCCAAATCAAATTCAAGACCTCCTGAAAATGATTTTTAAAAGATACTGACCCAGCATTGACATCCAACGATATGACCTATTGTATTTGCTCTAAGAATTGTCACTGAAAACTAAAACTTAACTTTGTCTGATTTGAACCAACTTTAGACCAAGGTTTAGGTCTGTTTTGGAACCCACATAGCCCCATGAAAATAGCGTCACATCTCAACCAAAGAAACTCTTTGAAAGGACTTTGAAAATGCAACTTTTAGCAGCATTGAGATTTGGTTGAAAAGTGAAAGGTAAAAATTTGCCGTTCCTTGACATCAAAAGTCATCTAGAGAAAGATGTCCTTTTATGTCTGAAAACGGTGAGAAGTTACCTTTTCAGATTGTTGAAAAGGTAACTTTAAAAAGATGTTCCCTTGCCTGCTCAAAGCGCTTTGAGTGGACAGTAATACTAAGAAGGGGCTGTTTGAATGCGACTCTTTTACATTTGAATTTGGTTGAAAAATGAAATGTGCATAAATTGGTTTTTTTCGTATTAGGAAAAGAACTTGAATTCAGCCAAATTTCTGGTTACTTACTGAGTAGTTTTTCGTTAATGTGATGTGTGGAAGACATAATGGTACATAACCATCGAGGCAGCAAAGCTTTAAATTTAGTAGGTGTCTAGGTCAAACCTAGCTTTTTTCCCCGATTTACTCATAACAAGAAGGTGCAGAGTTGCTCTTGGCTTCTTCCCACAGTCTCTATGTCTTTAAATTTAAATTGTCTATAGTTGGACTGTGAATGGTTGCATTGCCCCTGTGATAGACTGGTATTGTAGTACCAGTTAGTGCACACTAACCCTAGCACAATGACAGCTGGAGTAGATTCCAGACCCTGGGTTGTTAAAAGGAGACCTTTTAACCATTTTTACCCTTTTTAGTTGTGAAGTTTGTTTGGAATGTAGCTGATTTCAAGATGGCGCCGGTGTGTGTGGCTGCTCATCTGTCACTCCCAAGTTTGTGTCTGTTTATATTATTTCTGACCCGTGTCATTCACAAAACAAAGCTGAGGTGTGATCACCAGACACTACTGGACCTCCAACCTTTGGTGCAAAATATTGTGTCGTTTGGAGCTGGTAGACAGCAACCCTTGCCCCCGGTTGTACTGGAAATCCTGGGTTACCTGTACTGGGTTCACACGCTGCCTTCCAGGCGAAAGCGTCATGATCGCCGGGGCCAACAAAGCGGTCGGCTGGTGAAGCTGAAGGTTTCCCTGAGGAATCTACTGTTTTCTGACCAGCGCATGGTTTGTTCCCAAGATAGTTTGGGAAGCCAAGATGAGTAATACCAGGACATAAAACTGAGGCTCTCTTGGGACTCTACAACCACCAGATGCTTTCATGAATGGAAATATAGAGAGTTTACAACAAGGAGCAAACCACTGGTTTGAACAAGATTAAACAGAAAACATTTAAAAGAGCCGCACAGGTTTGAAAAACCACGATTAAATTATACCAGAATAATGAGAAAAGTAAAATATGGGAAAGAAAGAAACATTTCATTACCTGAAGCATACCACATCATCTGTCAAACATAGTTGAGGCAGTTCTATGACATGGACATGTATGGCTGCCAGTGCAATGAGGTCACTGGTGTTTATTGATGACATGACTGCTGATAGGCAGGATAATTTGTAAAGTGTACAAGGCTGTGGTTTCTGCTCAGTCAGGAAAATGCTACAGAACTAATCACACAGCTCTTCACAGTGCAAATGGATAATGACCCAAAGATAATGGTAAAAGCAACAAAGAGCTCCTCAAGGCAAAGAAATGTGATATTCTTTAGTGGCCAAGTCAGTCCAGCTGATCTCAGCCTAGAAGTGCAAAAAGGAGCAACTGGAGGTAGCTGCAGTAAAGGCCTGGCAAAACATCTCAATGGAGGAAGCTCAATGGAGTTCTAGACTTCAGGCAGTCACCAACTCCACGATATTTTTATTCTAGTTTTAAAAACAATCCGCATTTACGTTTTTTAATTACTTGTGAGTATCTGAAATTGGGGACTGTGTATAAAAAAGCCTAACCAGTTACTGCAAAATTTCAGTCAACTGTCCATTTTATTTTGAGCCCCTGAAAAAAGGGGTCTATGCATAAAAGTGGTCTTAATGTGCTCTTAAACAGTTTCTAAACCATGCAGACTTTTTGTAAAACTCCATGACTTAAAGCTGAAAGTCTGCACTTTAATCACGTGTTATTGTCTGATCTAATCTACTGAGGCAAAAAAACACAAAAATTGAGTCTTCATCCAACACATTATGGACCTGACTGTATTTGCTATTTTTGGAAGTGTTTTCTTGTTTGAACAAAGTCTGGCTGCGTAGCACGGAGGTTTAAGATTATAATGGGGTTCAAGAGGTTAAACAATAGTTTGTCGTAGCAGCAGGTGGCTGTGTGTTCTCATTTCACTTTAAATTCCCTTGACATTTAGCTGAAAACACAGACCGTTAGAGCTGAAGAAAGCACAGGCAGAAGACGGTAAGTTAATGAAGTGAACACTGAAAGCATCTTTTTGCTGCACTGTTTTATTACAGAGTTTACAAAATTCACTGTTTTCATAGCTCAAAAGAGTATTTTTTGTAATAAAGTACACCTTTGCTTCTGCTTGTTGTGCAGCCTTTTGATCTGTATCGTTGTCTAAAAAGTGCTCTAAAGATGCACAAGTGCTCTTTGTGAGTTATTATGCCAAATATAATGAGCAAAATAAAAAAGCTTAAATAGAAAAGATGCATTTCAAAAGATTTCCAGAATTGCCTGTGCAATTTCGAAATCGTCAAGGTTTTATATTGTCATGAAGAAATAGCATCACCGGTAATGTGAGTGTGTTTTTCGAACAAACAGCGCTCCTCTCGACCGTGACCTCTCGTATACTTTCACTTACACTATCATATAGTAGACGGTCTTCTTGTTGAGTGCTTTTGTTTGCCTCCTGCTCATTTTTTTTCTTTATTCTTCAGGTAAAAGCATATGCTGATCAGATCTTGACAGAACTTGAACCTCTGTGTCGAACATATTCATATCACGCTAATTAACTTGTATGTGTGTCTGGGGAGGGGTTAATTGTTGTCTCACTTTTTTCAGTATTTCAGTAAAGCCTTTTCTTCAAATTCATGTGACACTTTTGAGTGTTGCTTGAGAGCAAGAAAGAGAAGAGCAGTGGAGGAGACAGATGCTGGCTGGGAGAAGTAAAAGCAAAACAACAAAGTGAGAAGATGGACAAAGTGAGGAAGGAAGACAAGATGGGACAGATAAGATGAGAGAGTAATAGGGAGTAATAGAGCTAGAGAGCCGAGGATAGACGGAAGAGGAGACGAGACTGAAAAAGAGTGGGGCTAGACGGACGATCAGAGTAATAGTTGAGACAAAATGAAAGACAGAGCGAGGAGAGGAGAGGCTGGGCAAGTCACCGAGGCTTCACTAATTGCCACTCAGAAGGAGGGGAGAGGGCTCTTTCCAAAGAACGGTCATGCTGGTCTGTTCTTTGAATCGGATCTGTGTTCCTGCCCCTCCTTCCTCCGCCAGCGTCTAGACAAGAGCAGAACAAGCTGTTCTTGTTATGGGAGGAAGAGGATAAAATGTGCAGTGTCATTAGGTCGCTCACTGCCAGCCGGGCAAATCGGAAGAACTCGCACCAGGAGCAGGCCTGCAAGGTGTTTGCTCGGAACCGTTCTGTACGTGCACGTACAAGCCCGGGCGCCTGCGTTCGCGTGTGTTGATTAACCGCAGCAAAACACAGCAACTCCCCACCTCCCCAACCACTGTAATGAATTTGATTAAAATGCTTCCTTCTACTTTTCTTCTGAAGGTTTTCTCTTTTTTTTCAACCTTCCATCTTCCATTTATTACCACACCAAGGACAAATAGTCTCACAGAAAAAAGGAAGATTCCAAACCAGAAGTGTGGAGAATCTGGCTGAGACTTGATTAGAGCCGTCGATTAGACCTGCGTAATCGCATTAAGTAATGAGTTTGGCACGCAGGAGTCAAAGCTGATTTGTTACTATGGCGAAGATATCATTTAGCTGAACATTTCAGCAGGAGTCGTGTAAATAAGTCCAATTTTATCCGCCTCACGTACCGTCCACAAATCAAGCAGGACCATTTGCGAGACTGAACATGTGCAACTTTTTTTTTTCTTGTTTCCAATTGTGTTTTCAAAGTAAAACACAGAACTAAGCATGTTGTATCTGATTATCTTAATTAAAGTGTTAAGTGAGTCACACAGATTGATCATGACTGTCTCGTTTCTTGTTCAATCTGATTCTGATGGGTCCCTGTGACATCTGTGCTATTACTGTGTTGGACACAGTTTTTTTGTTTTTATAACAGGACCTGTGGTTTGGCTATGTGCAAATAAATTAAAGTCATTATCTTCAGTTAATATCAGTTTATGCTCACATGATCACATGCAGGTGACATGTTGGGATGTCCTAGCAGTGAATCAAGTAAGACAGGACAACTGAAAGGAAAACTGTTACTGAGCAAAAACACTGACAGACAATGCTCCGACCCAACTATCCACACTTGGAGTCATGAACACAAGTACACATTCACACTCCTTCACGACCAACAACTTATTATTATTCACGTCCAGACTTTACAAAATTACAGCAGGACACCCACACACACTTATCACATGATACAAGGGTTAGTTTTAGTTAATGATAGACAATTATATAGTATTTCTTTCTTGAAGACAGAAATCACCAAAAATTAACCATTAGTTCAGGCAGAACAAGGTCCCATCCACCAGCAACCACTCACCAGCTGGTTAGGCATTTTTCCCTAACAACCAGAGGTCACTGACTGGTCTCCAAGTGTGTAAGATTAAGGCCTAATAATTCAAACTCACTTGTCATGCTGATCTATATCCGCTGATCTCTGTGCCAACTTATATCAGCGGATACCCTTCTTCAAATCCAGTTAGATGTCCAGTATAGGGCCATAGTTGTTACATATCTGCAAGCTGATTTGCAACCCACCTCCACCTCAGCTCCCTGTTTTCATAGTATGTCTGACCTAATCAGTGTTATATCAGTATCTGAAGATATTTGATTGTTCAAGGTAGAAAGACTGCATGAGCAGGGAAAGAGTGAAGAATGAGGCACAATAAAGGATAATCATTGTTTAAAGTAAATAAGACTAGCAAAATATGTGAGCTTCATAACGTGTATGTGTGAGTTATGAGAGGTCCTTCTTAATCTGGTTTAACTCTGGCCATCATATCCTATGTTTAAACTCTACAATATTGGCATAAAAGTAGGCTGACCCATCGGGACAGAAGAAGAGCATTTAACCGATGATTGACCCGACAACAAATAAACAGACTAACATGACTTGTTCAGCTTTCTTTCCCATTATGTTACGTTTTCTATAACATGCACATGACACTGACCAGTGGTAGCTTAAGATGTTCTTGTGCGTAGAATATAAAAGTACTATATTGACTACTTTGGCCCAAAATGTCTCAGAGGTGTTTGCTTGGGTTGAGATGTAGTGACTCCGAATAACCCCTTTAAACGGCCTTTGGATGAATGCTTTCATTCAAAGGCCGTCCAGTTATACTCCACTTCAATACAGATAGAAAATGTTTCATCATAGAATAAATATGACAACTCCAAACCCCATTTTTTAATCATTTGCGATGGGCCTTGAATCTAACCGAACAAACAAATTAAAACCATGTCAGCTAAATGTCTCCCGATATAACAGAGCCACCAGATCCTGTCAATGTAAGGGTCAAGGTTTAAGGTTTGCCTTTTCATTCATCACAAGTCTGTATCTGTGAATGCTGCATTAACAGTAGAGCTTAAATTCTTCAAGAATTCAGCTAGTTTCATAAGATGGCAGCTCATTCAATACATTAAGATCAGGAGAATACCCACAATCCTTTCAGGCTACACCAGGCTGAATGTAAAATTGCGTTTCTTTGTTTTAAAAAAACAAAACAAAAACTCCATCAAGCACCTTTGGTTTGGGAATATACAGAATGTAAGCATGAAATGTTGCCTTCAGTTATTTAATTTAGTCTCCTACGAGTCCTCCAACATGGAGGTGTAATTATTCCTGTCAGTTGATAGTGCGCTTTAGTGGAGAGTATTCCCAGACAAAGTTTTAATGAAATAAAAGCAAACCAAACCACTCTAGACCTGCTCACTTTGCCCAGCTTTGCCTGTGGTTCACATTACATGTTAGTGTTCACTAACATGTTCACAGTACGTGTCACAGGTTTTGTGTTTCATAAGTGATGTTTGTTAAAGCAGGAACATTTTTTTAAATTTCTCTCTAAATTATCCATCTGAGGAAAAACAACTTTTGTCTGTCTGAGTTCAAAAACATATCCATGGAGATGACATGCAGGTGAACACGCCTCCACATCTCAATTACTATTTGCTAAAGTTTGTGTGAGTTTTAATTACAGTAATAATGATGTTGGCTGTGGTGAACCAGAGACCATTTTACCAGTGAATCTGTGCATCTTTACTTCAAAATGAGCTGTGTTTGTTCACTCGATATTCAGGAGCCCCGCTGAATGATCAAGTATTAGAGTAAATACACGGTACAGCTAATGGGTTGCTGTTCGGGCTACAGTATAATTGGTAATTCAGGCACAGTTCACACACTTAATTATTAAACGGTGCTCAGTCTGACTAGTGTGCACTTGCTCTGTCTAATGTAGAAAAATGAAATGTGAAAAATTCACATAGTGTCTCTCCCTGAAACTATGATGCAGTTACTTTGAATAATCCACAAACTAGGTTCTGGTCTTTATACAGAAGAGGAAACAGTGTGAATTGTTGACATTCTGGATGATCTTGAATAAGAAGGGGGATAAAAACACTTACAAGTGTTTTTCTGCAGAAAACTAAAAGAAGAATTTCATATACTTCCAAATGTCTCTAGAAGATATTTCAGAATTTCTGCTAGCAGCCTGGTCTTTACTCGTGCATAGGTATTTACTTGTAGTAACTGTATCCATCACGGACCATGGACCGTGACGGTGATAAGACTGATGGCATGGGTCTATTCTAGGACGTCTTGGCACTCCCATGTGCATGAAAAACCTGAGGCAGACAAGGCTAGAATGGCACAAAGCAGAACAGGCATCAGCAACAACAATTTACACTGATTCCAGCATGAAAGGAGCAGCTGGGTTGGAGGTGTGCTGTAAAGCAGCTTGTATATTTACAGCTACTGTAGACAAGCTAAAGCAACTTAGGCCTTAGTTATACAGGCCTAAAGACCAGCTAGCACCCTGCCCCCAGCAATCTACATTCGCAAGGGAAAAACTTGTATTCCACAACCTGTTGGCAAGTGCATGCTGGCTGTCACTGGGTAAAACCGGTTTCAAAGACTGTACTGACACTTTTGGTCGCTATCAGGTTGTCACAGTTGCATGTAGTTTGTGTGGAAGATGTTCTCTTGTCTGCAAATTTTAATTAGCCATTGAAAAAAGTGTGATGCAAACCAGAAATAGAGAAAGTTACCTTTCAAAGTAAATCTTCTTTTTTACTGCTGAAACTAACCCATTTCAAAAGGTGCCACTTTTATTTTGAATGTTCAGAGTTTATGCTTGCGTTCCACTCTTCAGTTTTACTACCGTCAAGTGATTTTTTGTTGAGTATCTATAATCAAGTTGGTGTAGGACATCAGCTGTGCCCTGCTGAGCTTATCGTTGAGTTTCATTTTGTAGTTAGCCACATTAGCAAGCGATTGACTTAAGTAGCTATGGACAAGTTTTATTGTGGTACCTTTTCTTGAAAACACTTAAAAGAAACTAAATTTTGCCCTTGGTTTTACCTTTTGGGGTAAATTGGTCATCATCATTCAATTTTAGTTTTGTTTTTATTATTAATGTTATTTTTTCAGTTGACCTTGTGAAAAGATGCAAGAATTGAACACCATGTATCATGTGTAAAAGCACGAGATATTGCCCAAAGCATTTTGCACGGTTTGAGCAATATCTCTGTGTGTAGTTCAGAGATGTTACATTTTTTAATCCAGAAACTGTTCCAATTTGTCAAAAGCCTAATGCCTACTAGTACTTGCGATGTAACTTGACCGGTGACACAGAGATTCTGGTGTGTTATTAGTATCAAGTAGAGAGGGGTTTCTTTCATTTAACTTCACACTGCCAGTAGCATACCTTAAGGACATTTATTAGACTTCAAACAGCCAACCTGTACTGGAAACAAATGCCTTCTTTCCTTGGAAGGTACAGTTCCCAAAAGGAGGTCGTGTCTTGAAGAACGAGGGGCGCTCCACAAATTTTACACCACCAAAGTCTGTTTACCAGTACTGGGGAATACAAATGCATTTGTGATTTAAGTTTTATACAGCCTTTGATGCCTGTAGTGTGAAGTCTGATAAATGTGATGTCACTTGAATGAAAAACAGGTGGGTCAGAGAAAATAAAATCTTGGTGTGTGGAGACAGAGAAAGTGATCTCTGCAGCCCCTCGTCTTTGCTGCAGGCTAGCAGCTCCAGGCTGTATCTGCTAATACCAGCATAACCAAGAGGACTGGATAGAGCACTCAGAGAACTGCTTGCCTAGTGCATAAGCCAAAAAAGTTTTCTACTTTCTAACTTTGCTTTCTTAATGATCAGAGCAGGTGCTAACTAGTAAGTAAGTAAAGCTTTGTGGATTGATTATTCATAACATAGTAAAGACCCGCCTTGTTGCCGTTATATATGTCACTCTAGGGAAAACAGTGCCCAGAGAATCCCGCCCGACCAAATGATAACAACTTACAGGTGTGTCTTTTGAAGTGGTTGCTTGGACCAGGCCCTCAATCATTCGTTAGCCTATTGCTACTCTTCAAAGTGACTTTGACGCATCAGAATAATCATAAATCTGCAATAAGATGAGTCAGTCTGCCTTTGGTCTGCTATCAGTTTGCGAGTGAACGGGTTTAATTGTTGATTACATCCAATCTGTTTGTGATAATAAAGATAAAAATCTACTCTGATAAATTGACAAAAATCACAAGTCTGTAGTCTGGTGCAAATCTACTGCTTACATTCAGAGTCCAGCCAGAACCTCAAATTCCTCAACAAATAGTTACGCAATAATTAATTACTTTAATCACATTACATTTTTCTGTCATGCAGTAACTTAAGTAAGTAAATACATAACAGCTGTTAACAATTATGTTGTTATTTGTGTTACAAAGGCCTCTTCAGTTATCTGCAAACTGGGCAAACAGAAGTAATTTTTTTTTCACTTTTCTTCTTCTTGCACACTTGTGCTACAATCACCAGATTTCATTAAGTGTGCCTGGATCAAAAATGGTGGAGCATTCTCCAGATTTTGAGGAGTGAGAATATGGACATGTATGTGAGGGCAAAGTCCAAGCTGTGTTTAAGACAGAAACAACCGCATTATATTGATGGTGCACCTTGTGCTGTCAGCAAGCATCTGCACAGATGGCATGTTAACACAAAGCTAGCCAAGAACCCAGAGTCATGCTAAAGCTGAGTGTATGCAGACCCCAGCTCAGCAGCCAGAGCCTGAACTTCAGCAGTTAACAAAAGCAGTGATAAGCAGTCAGGCTTGTAGCCTCTTTTTCTACCTGTTCGTGTTTCTACAGTTGACTCATGGCGATTATTTCAAGTGTCTTTTGGCTAGTTTTCAGGTTTTGTGTTGTCAATTTTGTGTTCATACATTAAAACTAAAAGAAAGATTCTGTGTGTGTGCGTGTGTGTGCGTGCGTGTGTGTGTGTGTGTGTTGTCATTAGGATAGGGATTTTTTGTTGTTGTTGTTGGTTAGGCATTTGTAACCTGAGGTCAGCCTGATAATTATGATAATTATAATTATTGACAACCCATTTTAGATAATTTTACGGATTGACACACATTAACATGTAACTACATGTAACTAGTAGTGTTAAATAATAAACTGCATTACTTTTAGGAGAAGAAACGAGTAATCTGTAACACATGACTTTTTTTTGTTACCACCCCAAAAACTGGGCTCTTCTATTCAAAGCATTATTTGTACAGTTGGTGGTCATGTTGGATTGTGGGTAGTCTACACATGATGTTGATAACCCATAGTGCAAGGAACTAAAAAGAAAATACTGCATCTACACTAAGAGCTATTGTCACAGTGCTGGCATAGAGTGTTTTCTTCCTTAGAGTAAAAACTAGCGACAATTTAAGGAAATTTTACTATGATATCTTTTTTCTTGATTTTTTAAAATACTTTTTTCCATTCAGCATAAACGCATTTTTCCTCCACGTATAATCGAAAAACATATCAATCATAATGTGTCACAGGAAAAACCATCATAGTCTGTACGAGTGCACATCAACACTGTCACTCACGTCTCGCTGGTCTTGCAGTCGGTGGAGTTCTGGCGAACTCGGTGTGAGTGCAGCTCTCACATATCGGCTTCACTAAAAACACACACATAACACTCTGAGCCACACTAACATGGCCTTGCTTTGTGGTGCATCAAACACTTTGTTGTTGTTATTCTTATTTGTTACGATTAAAGTTCTACATGATTACACACACACACACACACACACACACGTATATATGCTTTCCCATTTATAGTTTGGAGGGTTTTTATGTTTTTTTCAAACCAGATAGCACTAATCAGGCGTATTAATATTTAGAGGGAGAGAAGCATTTTGGTAATAGCCGTGACGGGAGCACATTACGGTTCGGGGCTGCGGCACATCAAAGGGCCGTTTGAAAGAGCTGTTTATTTATTTGTTGTTTTGAACGGGAGACCACTTTTTTGTCTGACCTTGTTTCTGTGTGAACTCAGCACATTAACTCTGCTTTGTATTTGAGCTTACAGGTAAAAAAAAAAAAAAACATTCCACGCGACCTTGCACATTCTGAAGCGTAGATAACGGGGAGGATTTCACATAACAGCCCAGCATTTGAACATTTTGTTGTCTGTGCGGTTTATCAATGCTTTTACACATTTTAGAGCTCGCCTGCATGCACTACTACTGCAGTGACACTGGTGTATGTGTGTGGGCGGACTTTTTTTTAACTTGTGTTTTTCTCTCTCTTTCCCTCTTTTGTAACATTTTTACAAAAATGCATTTTTATATATATTTTAATTTTCCACTATGGTTTGATTGTGATTGTTTCTAAATGTTTAAAAAAATTATAGATCTTTCCAGAGCAGAGAAGAAGCAGACTTATTCTTTTTAAGATGATTATGACTTTGGGACCTTGAATGAATAGAACACTTTGTTCAGATAGGATACAAAATGTGGTTTTAACATCAAGCTTTGCCTCATTTCATTGTACAGCTTCAGACAACTAAATGTTTGTTATTCTTGCAAAGAAATGTAACTTGTCTTTTATCCCCCCCTCGCCCCTCTTCCCTGATCGTACAGAGTGCAAATTCCACTGCACCAATGGGAATTGCTTGCGTCTGGGCTCGCTGATCTGCAACCAGCTGAATAACTGTGGGGACAACAGCGATGAGGAGAACTGCCCTGTGGTCACCCAACACCCTCCGCCGGGCATCTTCAACTGTGAGTGATGCAGGATGCTGTTACGCATCTGTGTCTCTATCTGTCTACCTCAAACCACACCAACCCATCCTCTCTTTGCTTTGCCTCACTTCTGATTTTGCCCCACCGGGGACAAGGGTTTGGGTTTTGAGCTTTTCTCATGGGCGTTGCAAACTTTACCAAGTTTCTGACTTCTGTTCCTGGCACTTCACATTCAAAGTTTTTAAATGGTGCAATAGTTAACCTCACACTCTCTTATCATTCATCAAAGTACTTTTGGCATATTGTTGTTTTACATTGATCCATCACTTCAGTGTAATCCTAATGAAGCCGTATAACCTGAAAACCCATGTTTCCTTTGCTACATATCTGGAGCGGTATATTAGTTTCTTCTGTGGACCAAACTACCTGTCCAGTACAAAAGCATGTTTTCTGTCAATAGCAAACCGAGATGGGTTAAGACTCTGTGACAAATGACGAAATGACCCCTGAGCTCTATGTGTGCAATGCAATGTTAAGGGAACCAAGTCACGCTGACACAAACTGACCTGAGACCTGCTTCCTGGTATACTTAGTCTAATTTCAGAGAAACATGAGTTTACTCAAATGGAAACCTAATCATCTGGAAATTGTGTTGAGGGCTGAAAGCACCCTAAGTGTGAGAAGCAGACTGCATGAAAAGATGGCTGTAGCAAGCAGTGATGTCATCCACCCAAAAGTTATTGTTAAGAGTTAGAAGTTACTTCAGCATTGGCATTAAATTAAAGGCAGGGTAACTGTGACTGCATGAGAACTTGTTGAATTTAGTTGGATGGTGTATTGTTTTGTGACGTCATCCTTGCTTATCAGTGTAAGGGTACAAAGGCATTATACCAAATCTATATCCCCGCACCCTCCCATCCCTACCGCCAGCGCCAGCCACCTGCTTCTAGCTCCTGCTGAGCACCACTGTCCAGGGAACAAGATGAGAGTGTTCCCTTGACTCGTCACAATCAATGAAAACACAGAAGGGAAGAGAGGGAGTGAGAGAGAGAGAGAGAGATGTTGAGAGGGGGAGATGGAAAGAGAGGTGCAGAGAGAGAGGGAGAGAGACACAGACAGACAGAGAGAGAGGGTGAAGGACACCAATGGGCTTCAATGGCTGTCTGCCAGGCCACTTTGATGTGCTGCGGCGTTCTCTTTCAACAACTTTTAGGAGGAGAGGGAAAACTTTTTACAGCAGCACTTTCATCCTTGGCTCCATGAGAGAGAGTGTGTGTGTGTGTGTACGTGTATGTGTGTGCACGTCTGGCAGGTTTCTTACCTTCCCCTCCATCTCTTCCTCTCATCTCACCCACCCTCATTCACTCCCCCGCCCTCTACCTTCCTCCCTCAAATGTGTTTCACCTCTCCAACCCCTCCAACCTTGTTGTTTTTTTGAATCTATCTCACTTTTTTTTCTGCTGCTGTCTATCTAAATTTCTGCAGCTCAACAAGGCGCAGAAAATGAACATTTTTTGTATTTATTTAAATTTTAGGGTGATTTAAATGGGTGTGGGTGTAGGGGGTGGGGGGTGGGGATCATTTCCAATGGATAGAATCCTCCTGAGCTGGGTGCTTAAAATATTTAGCTATCTAGAGCGAACGTTAATGTAAGAGTCTGCAGCTTGCATTACGGGAAAGCTGCACAATGAGTGTAATTTTCTGAGCTGGTGCACATTTTCTGTTGATGCCATTGAGACACAAGAAGGACAGAAAGATGGTTGCAGGGAAAAGAAGGTGAGAGAAATGAGAAAAAGGGAATAGGAAGATTACAAAAAAAATAAGAAAAAAAGTGCAGGCAGTCTCAGGGGGAGACAAGAGACAAAGAGGGGCTTGAAGTGAGATGGAAGACCAGACAGAGACACAGCCATGGATGGAAAGAGAGGGGGATTAAGAGGAGGAAAGGAGGAAGGGAGAGGGACATAGGAAACGTTTCTGTGTTAATGGAGTTTGCCATCTTGTTGCAGCCGCTGGCTGTTGTCGTGGCGGTGGCAGACAGATGGATCATGAATACTGTCTAGACACACTGCAGCCTGATGCCTGCATCTCACTCCCTGCACCTCCTCTGCTCTCCTCTCCTCTCCTCTACTCTCTAGGTTCCTCACATCTGCTGCCAGCTGCAGTTTAGCACAACAGTGAGAAACAAGAAACCAAGCGTTGTTTTAGACGTAGGTAATTTACATTTAAATCAGATCTAATAAAAATGGCATTAAAGAGCATCCAAAGTTTGCTTAGTACCTGTGTTTTTGTAGCAGCCAATTTGATTCATTAAAGAGTGTCTTATAATGCCCCAGAGCTTGCTTCCCTAGATTTAATGCATTTGTTAATAATGTTTTTAATTATGCCCGTGCATCTCCTGTACAGGCTGCTAAAGCTACTGTGAAGAGGAGTTTGCTTAAAGTCAACAGAAGGACAGTTAGCATCGTCTACTATGGTTTTTCATTGAAAAAGTTCCTTTTAAAGTGAGACAGTGTAGCCTTTGAAAGAAAAAATGTCATACTAGTTTTTTCAAACGGACCTCAAAGCTCAGTTCAGAGTGTTCAAAATACTAAGGCATTTTAGTGGTACGGGCTCAGTGTGGCCAGTAGCTCATAGTGGCTGATGTTAGCTAGCGTTAACAAAGTCATAGTCATAGAAGACCTCTGTCTCTATGCTAGTTATACAAGGGAGCAAACTACACTGGCAAAATAACAAAGCAACAGTCAGACAGCAGAAATGATGATGATTATTATTACAGCAGTAGAGTATGCTTAAGGGTTGAGCTCACTCCTCAAAATAGTGTTCCATACAGAAATTAGAGCGTGATGAGTAAAGAGGATGCTGGGGTGGTAGAGGGGTTGAAACAGGAGTTTGAGGGAGTGATAGCAAGTTCTTCAGCTTATCGCCAAAACTAAATTTGGAGGGTGTGTTAGGGTATGTGATGTGAGGAATGTGAGGCATGTTGGTGTGTATGACACACTGTATCTTGAGTTCCCTGCCTGAATTAGTGTGTAGTCTTTGCTTCCTACTGCTACCTCTCTTTACCTCTCAGCCATAATAGTTGAATGAAATTTTATAATATGACTTGTAGGAATTATAGTTAAATTCACATTAGACTAATTATTGATTCAGATTTGGTCAATGTAGGTCCGCTTCTCAGTGTTTGGACTCATCAGCTGACTAGAATTACATGTCAAGGATCATCATTATTGAGTAGTTTTCAGTTCAGTCCACAGTTTCTAAGCCCAAATGCAGTGCGTCAGGTGAGAGGCATGCTCATTAGTTATTGCTGTTCGCTGGGTTGTGTACCAACGCTTCATTCTACAATGTGAGACAGACAGTGTCGAGTTCTACTCTACCTTTGAAGGAGAAGCCATCTGGACTGTAGTCCATGCAAGAGGTATTTTGGCTACGCAATAACAAGTTTTACTCACCACATGGACCACTTACGAGATTTGGCTTCCTGCAACTTAGTCCACCTTAGTGGCCAACTTAGTGGTACCTTAACACCCTTTTGACACCCTGGAAGAGACCAAGTGGCCAGCTCAGAGGCAAAAGTAGATGTTTCTACTTACAGTAAATGTTTCACTGCTCAAAAACTGTTTCAGACGTAAGGTAGTGATCTTGATCATGGGCCAAGTTTAAATCAGGCATGGCTTTAGATTTCTACTGCTCCACTGTCAGAAATGTTTAATCACACCTCATATATGCATATAGGATTCTTGTTAACATGATAACTGCAACATTTTGTTATAATGTAACTTCCAAGTGCATTAAAAATATGAATTACTGGAAAATTAAAGGCAAAAACTGAGTTGCCTGATGTGTATGCACGTCAGTCATCTGTCTCAGACTACATGAGCATTACTGGAGATTGTAGAATACTCTGACAGCACTCCAACATCTGAATCCAGGCACCAAATGTGGGAATATTTTCTGTAAGACTGCTGTTCATGGAACCTGCAGGCATCTGTAAAATGTAAATATCTAAGAAGCACCTTACAGCCAGTATGAACACACTCAAATGCACCTGCATTCACTGCTTTTTTTTTTTTTTTTTTTTTTTTTTTTTTACCACAGAGTCATGATGTATTCCTAAGTGGGTGCTCTTGTTAATATATTTGCATTGATAGATATGTTTGTGCATGTGTCATCATCTTAGTTATCTATAGTTATTAGTTATATGCAGTCTGGAAATGTTCTTGGGGACCCATGTGGATATTGACAGATGATTAATTTTGCTGTGGGCGGAGCCAAGAAGCTGTAGTACACAGGTAGAAATTTTGCAGCATTCCAATGAGGATTTCCCTGCAGCTCTGAAGCACATTGTAAGAACATTTTCAGTAAATCTGCAAAGTACTCCTTCAGTAATTTCAGGACATTATTAGGAGTTGTTCATATTGTGATAAGCAGTAGGCACTCCCTATTTTATCATAAACCACTTCTAAAAAGGACAGTGCAACATGTCAGGCTTAAAAAAGCTTCTGTCAAATCTGAAACCTTATACCAAATAGGATAAAAATGTGAGGAAGGCACATGCAGGTCTCTTTGTGTCCAGTGGACTTTGCTACATTTGCTACCGGTCGCAGAAGATGGCCGCCCCTCCCTGAGCCTGGTTCTGCCGGAGGTTTCTTCCTGTTAAAAGGGAGTTTTTCCTTCCCACTGTCGCCAAAGTGTTTACTCATAGGGGGTCATATGATTGTTGAGTTCTTCTCTGTATGCATTATTTTAGGGTCTACCTTACAATATAAAGCGCCTTGAGGTGACTGTTGTTGTGATTTTGGCGCTGTATAAATAAAATTGAATTGGATTGAATTACGTTACATTTTGTTGTGGTTAATTTTAAAGTTAATGGAAGCCACAATGATTTTTCATTATGAGATGGATTAAAGTCCATACTGTGACTAGTTATTATTCATTCTATCAGTTATGTCAGAAAAGGTTTAATGACGCTTAACATTTATAAAACTGACAAATAGTGAAAAAAGTATCTTCTGCATGATGTCTGCTTGGTGTTAGAGCACCAGAGTAGTAGCACGTACTCTATTAAAGTAGCATTATTCCTCTAAATAGCAGGAAAAATCCTTGTGGAGCACTAAGTGACCTTTGAAAAGTAATGGCTGTGTAAAGCACCATTTAGCCCATGAGGAACCTTAAGAGAGCTTGTGTGTTTTGAAGACTGTGTTCCATTACGGATCACAAGGTGAGCGCTGCATGCTGCCGTTTCACTTCAGCCAGGCTTGTCTTGGCTTTCTCACCTTGTTAGGCTCTGCTGAAGTATGAGGAGGGGACAGGGAAGGAGACCAGAGGATGGTTTGGATCGATGGTCAACTCTAGCTTAGCCATTGATCCCATTCCAGTGTGAACGGCACTTCAATAGCATCTAGCAAGCCTTCAGGCTGGCTGATTGATTCCGTTTGTCGAGAATCATAACTGAGGAGGCTCATTATTGACTACTCCTCCATCCCAGACAGTCTGAGTGCCTTACACAGTGCTGTTGTCTACCACTGATAGCTTCAATACCTTTTTTCTGATGCCTGTTTTTTCTTGTGATACACCATTTCTGAGAAGGAGTCTCAATAAAAAATTAAGGTCACTGCTGTGCTAAAGGTAAAGTGCTTTAGCTTATAGTGGGCCGTATATGCTTTTGTTATTCACTTTTTACAGTTTGAGATTCTCTGTTAGGATTTTTTTTCCATCTGTGTGTGAATCCAGTCTATTAACACTTACTTATTTATGCAGTAAGCGTGGGAAGGTGTTTGATGTTGTCTGGCTTGTATTTTTATGTCCATTTTTTTTAGAAAGATTGAAAAGCACTTCAACTTCAGCGGTAACAGGAACGATTGTCTTTGTGATACAGGAAAACATGATCTTCAGAACACATGCTCGCTCAAAGCAGTTTACCATTCTCTTTTTTCATTAGAGATTTACTCAGGATACCACTAGGTGAGGAATGAACAGTGGTTGAGGATTTGGTGGCTACTCACTGCTAATGTTAACATTTTTTGCATACTGCAAATGACTGACATTTACATTACATTATACATTTGTGAAACTGCGATGCTCCTGTAGGCTGTCTTTCACATTTATAGTTTTCTAACACTAAAAACCGCTGAAACAGTTTTGTTATTACTGTCATAACTACTATTTCAAAGCTACAAAGATTTCAGTAATCTTTCACATTAATACATTCACAGGAATTATTATTATCCAGTTTAGTTGTGTTTTTCTTTCCATTAACTACTGATGGAAACATCTGCTGTAGCTGCTAACAGAATCCACTTGTTCACCGGTCATTCGCCACGTTTGTTTGTCTGCCAGTTATTGCGGGCTATAAATATAAATATAACTATAACGCTAATTGTGAAGCAGACACAGAACAGCTGAGCTGTGTTGTCTGGGCACACAGAGTGGGTGCCAAGAGTTTGTTTCTGTAACATTTAGATCAAATCAAGGTTAGACACCAGTCACAGTGGTATAAAGACCTGTCAGCGACCAACTGGCAACTATGTCTCTACAGGAAAATGTGTATTCCATGACTGGTTGTGAGTGGTTGCTGGGAATCTCTGTGAAATTGATTGCCAGAGCCCCATTCACACTAGGCCGAAAGACCAGTCAGTGACCTCTCTGGTAACCACCAGTTGCTAAGCAAAAGTGTCTGTTCCGTGAATGGTTGCCGGAAGATGCTGCTGGTTGCTAGCGCGGATTTGGTTGCAAAGTGATATAGAGTGTTGCCTTCTACCTTCTAGTGATTGCTTTGATCACTAGCTGGTTGTCATGGTTTCCAGTAGTTTGCATGGAAGACAACAAACAAGACAATCAAGCAACTGAGCAAGTGGCAGCGAAACTGTAAAAAATGCGATGTATACCAGAGAGCATTCGCCTCCAAAGATTTTACTTGATCAGTTATATTTTTGAAATATTAACATTTGGGGGTTTTTTTCATTTTTTTTCCAATAAGCAGAAGTTAGCAACAAAAATAAAAGATTATAGCTTTCCCCCCCTTAAATAAATAAGGCAGGGTTGGTCCCGTCTAAGGTGGTGGTAACTCTTGTCCATTGTAATCCAGTAATTATTTTTACAAATTAAACCGTGACACTCAGATAGTGTGGAGCAATTTCACCAAATCTGAACTATTCAAAATCCTCTACTTTTCATGTGTGTCATTGCTGGAGTTTCTCTTCAGAGCTTTTTAATGTGTAGCTTTGTGATATGGCTACCTGATAAGATTAGTTAGTTTTATGTTTTTCAATAGCAGGAATGATATCATCCTTTATACAGATGACATGTCCAGACGCCCATGTTAATTTGATGTTTTAAGCCTTGAGTGGTTTAGGCCATATTCTCTGTGACTGAAGCTGAAAGTGTTTATCAAACCCCATTATTAGATCTGTCCCAGTGGCCATTCCCGTCCCAGTGTTGGTGATCCTAGAACCGTATTATCTTGATTTCTTCTCCCGCCCAGCCTGCTCTTAAAAGCATCTCTAAAGCATTTTTCATCCGTCTTCTTTGCTTTTTTTTTCTCACCCGAGGCTCTCCAACTGTCTCTGTGTCTATTTCCTCCCTGCTTTTCATCACTTAGCCTAATCTCATGGTTGAACAGGCGGTCAGTTGTCTTCTTTCCCTTTTACTCTCTCTTTTCTATCTTCTCCCTCCCTGCTATCCTATTCCTTATTCCCCCATCTCCTCTGCTTCCTTCGTTTGCAATCTCATGTTCCTTTTTACCCACTTTTGACCCTAAAGCCCATGTTGGGTGACTTGCTGTGTAATTATCATGTCAACATTGGCAGAGTCTCTCTCTGTGCAGCTGTTTTCAATGCCAGGACTTGCTCTCCACTGCGACTCAGAGGTCAATTAGGCAGCAAGTGAATGTAGCTGCAGGATGCTGCTAATTGAATGGGGCCGTTGGGTTTTAAGCATTGATTGTGGAGGGATGGATTGTGAGCTGATCATTGCTGTGGTGACCTCCAGACCACAGACATACCTCAGAAATGTGTGTGTGTGTGTGTGTGTGTGTGTGTGTGTGTGTGTGTTTGTATTTGAGTCTAAATTCACATTGCTATATAACTGCTCTTAACCTGTCTCCAGTGTCTCCATTCTACAGGGATGACTTATTTTGTATTGCCTCTACTGGCACTGCATTAGACCAGAGTTATATATAGGACAGTAATTCAGTATGAATTAAGAACAATAAGCAGCATAATGGACAATTAAAGACGCTTGGGTCACAAGCCTTAGAATCAGTCCCAAGCATGGACAAATGGGAGGGTTGTGTCTGGAAGGGCAAAATCAAAAACATGCAGATCCATCCACCCTAAGTGAGTAAGTAAAAGTTTATTTGTGGCTTGGCAAGTTATGCTCCAGGGAAAAAGCGCCGTCAAAAATAACACCTAAATTTCTGAGGCTACACTTCTGCAAGAGATCTAGATCACCCAGTTGCTGTTTAATGTGGGACATTGCACTGTCCAGTGCAATAATCAAAGTTTCAGTTTTATCTGGGTTTAGCTGTAGGTAGTTGTTATTCAACCATTGCTTAATGTTTGTTCAGCAAACTTTTTTTAGGCAGGCTTAAAAGAGCAGTGTAGCTGAATATCATTGGCAAAAAGATAATAAGGCACATCAATAAACTGCTGTATTATGCGGCCTAAAGAGGGAATATTTATTAAAAATAAAATAAGTCCCAGCATGGAGCCTTGAGGGACTCCACATAGTAGCTCTGCAGATTCAGAAATAATCTGGTTTGCGGACACACTAAAACCGGACATCCCAGCAAGATCCCTCAGCCTGTTTAACATTATACAGGGTGGGCCATTTATATGGATACACCGTAATAAAATGGGAATGGTTGGTGATATTAAAGTCCTGTTTGTGGCACATTAGTATATGTGAGGGGGCAAACTCCTCAAGATGGGTGGTGACCATGGTGACCATTTAGAAGTCGGCCATCTATGTGCCAGATATCAACACAATTTTGATCTGCTCCTCACGTGTTAACCTCTTCGACATGTCAATGGCTGTGAACAAAGAGAAACTTGTAAATAACTCATGAAAGAAAGTTACGTTGAAACCAAGCACACCATTGTTTTTCTTGTGACATTACCAATAAGTTTGATGTGTCACATGGCCCTCTTCCTATTGAAAAAACAAAAGTTGTATCCAAGATGGCCGACTTCTAAATGGCCACCATGGTCACCACCCATCTTGAAGAGTTTGCCCCCTCACATATACTAATGTGCCACAAACAGGACTTTAATATCACCAACCATTCCCATTTTATTACAGTGTATCCATATAAATGGCCCACCCTGTAGTATAAAATATAAAAATTAATCACAGACAGGTAGCTGCCAACCTTAGCACATCTTTTGCACTGTCTGTGGCAACAGCAACCAAAAAACCTTTATTCGGAATAGTCTTGCAATTTGCTAGTGCTGATTTTTAATCTTAATTTATACAAAGAAAGTAAAGCAAGTGTGAGTTATGTTTTGAATTTGAATTTCTTGTTTGTTTTTTTTAAATACAGACAAAATTAGGATCAAAATACCAGACGGATACCACTAAGAGAAGTTTTATTTTAAGGATATCCATTGCTGGTCAAAGCATTTGTGAAATAAATGTAATCTAATTAGCAAAAAGGCTTCAAATGCAGTCTGTTATTTTTCCTTCAGATCAGAAGTAGCTAAATATAATATTAATCACGTGATTTTATCAGCTCACACGGAGGGTATGTCACTAGGCCCTACAGTCAGTTTTTGAATTCTTTTCACTATGCGGTGTGAGCGAGCGGTCCACTCTCAAGGCTCCACAGGAGCGCCCCCTCTCAGTGACCGGCGTTCCTTTGATTGTGTTGCAGGATCCCCGAGGCAGCGGATGGTTTTGCACTGAAACATCTCACATGCGTTACTAATGAAGACAGCAAACGTTTGTCATTCTCTGTGATCAATGCTTTACTGATCAGTCTGACGTGTGTTTAGAGCTTTAGAGTGGTGACAGCTGACAGCTGATGGCTTTCAGTAGCGAATGCATTGTTGTTAATTCGCCACAGATCTCAACATAACATCTGCTAGTGTATATAACAGCGGGGGGCTTGCTGTGCTGCCAGGAGATGTTTCTGTGACACGTTTAGGATTGGCTGACTGACCTGATTTTGACCTACATACATAAAACACCTTTTACTGTTTTATTTTTTTTTTTAGTTTGAACTGCTACCACACCAACTACCTCCCTTTATAGTTTTGTACTTACAAGCCAGCACATTCTGTTCTATGGGTTTATTGGCAAATGTTGTGTTACAGGTCATGTTGACTCTTTGAGCCACATAAAGATGACTCTTTTTTTTTTTTTACCTCTCCTGCACCCTTAATGATGAGTTTAGGCACCTCAGTATGTATCAATAAAAATGTGATTTGATGAGCATCAGAATATTTCTGTGAAGGTTCTCAGTCATCCAGGTCATCATAGTCTAAGGAGCTTGGAAAGAAAAGTGTCTGGACTTCTTTAAGTTGCTTGAAGACGTTTCACCTCTCATCCGAGAAGCTAGACCCTAGAACTGAAGAAGCCTCTCGTCTTCAAGCAACTTAAAGAAGTCCAGACACTTTTCTTTCCAAGCTCCTTAGACGACTATCAGAACAGTTTCCGGGTTTTTCCGAGGGTAGCCCCCTCACCAACTTCTGATTCCCACCCAGTCATTTGGTTTCATAAGCAGGCCTGAAATATGACAGAAAGCACTCAGTTCAGAAAAGAGCTTCAAGGGTAGGTAAGCTTCCAAGGGGTAAAGAGTTAATGTATTACAGAGGTGTTTTCAGGACTGTTTTAAAAATCCTGTGAGAAGGATTGTCAATGTGAACAATGAGAAATCAATAAATATTGCAGCCAGTGAGGTATACTAGCTGCAGTGGAGGACAAGATTGAGCCGCAAGTAGCTAAAACAAATGCAATCTCATTTTTTCAAAGTAAATGTCTTCCCACAATATCTGTGAAGTAAGAAATTTCAGTGCACATTTATGAACATTATTTGCTTAATTTCTTACATTACCTTTATACTTACAGAGGAGAAAAAGTGTTTTCCTCATTAAAAAACCCAAACCTACTTGTACTCTGTTGCAATTTCCTCCTGTAGTTGCATCAATATGACACCACAGTTTTGGGGAAACTTTTGTGAAATGTCAGGATGCGTGCAGCGGCACCCAAGGCCCCCTATTCAGTCACGCACCTGTTGTATTGCAAGTGCGATTACACACGATGGCAGACGATCAGCCGCTGAGGCATAGAGCTGCAATCGCATCCAGATGAACCGATGATTAATTAGGTCTGCATGTCATTAGCACGAATGCGCTGGAGGACCATATGTGTCATCTTCAGTTTTACTATGCCGTTCCTAAAAGGAATCTATTGAATGGACATGTGCGTGTGAGATGCAGAGAGAGGAAAGAACGAGAGATGGGAGGGATTTCCAGCTCATTAAGATTCAGATTAGCGAAGCCGTCCACTTGTTGTCCTCGGGCTCTCTGTGGAGCGGCCTGCTTTTCTGTGTGGTTCAAGGATTTACTCAGAGCAGACACAACATGAGAAACACTTGGGAAAGCACTGGATAAACACATTCATCAGGACCTCCCTTTTCCTTTCTTTTATCTTTCTCGCATTTACTTTCTGTAGCTGCTGCTTTCATCTGTGTTTCTGCTGTCTCTCTTTGTCTCTCGCCCTCCTTTCCTAAGCCCAGCGGCATTCTTTGTAGCCTGTTTAATGTTTTTTTTTTTCCTTCCCCTGGCCGTACTCAGGTTAGACACAAGTGGCGCCTGGCTCTAAGTCCGTCGGCCCAGGCGGCGATGACAGCAGCTGCAGATCCTTAGAACCTTGGCTGCCGCCACCCCCTCGCCACACCGTCACTTAACAGCGACAGCTCCAAACTCCTTCCTTCCATATGGTCACCTCCAAAGCTGAACCGCCTTTCGAGTCAGAGAGGGGGCTGAAGTGATTGTTCAGTCCTTTTTGGATATTCATGAGGCTTTAACATAGGAGATGTGCTTGATTTATTTTACTTTGAGAGAGCGGTCAGTGTTGGAGGGTGGTGGAGTGTCGAGTAAATTGAGTGCACTTCAAAATATCTCCAAAATGCCAATGAAGGAAAAAAAATAGGCTTATGTTACATGAATGTCATTCATTTTTGAGGCTGTTGGAAAGTGTTGAGACCGTTCCATCAGTTTTAAGTTGTTTTCTGAATAAAAAAATAGCATTAAAGGGTAACTTTCTTGTCGTGAAGAGTGCTGGGAAGCTTATGAAAACAGTTGTGTATTGTCCTCTCAAGGGAGCTTTGTGAAGTCTGATCAAGTGGGGTCAGACTGTGCTAAAAACTTGGAACATGGAGTTCAAATGATGTGGGTGTTTAAATGGCAAAGACGGCAGTGCTGCTAAGCTGCATTGTGGATATTAGACAATATAGGGATTTTAGAGACAAAAAAATATGTACATCTTAGACTTTTCTACTTCATTTTTCTTTTTGTTCAATTCTGTTTTTAAATATTTGTCTCTTCATAAAACTTTTAATCGCAGGAATCCCCTGTAGGGCTTATCCCAGATCTAAACTTTTCATTTTCTAACCAGATTAACTTTTTTTCTTTTTCCATTAATTCATAATTAATGTGTTATTAATGCAACGGTCCTCGTAATGTCATGCCGTTTTTAGGGCTTTGAATGCAAACATGAATAATGACCGGCAAACAATGAGCCGTGTGTCATTTTTCATGTCACGAACTCCAGAAATCATCAACAGATTGGTGCCGGGTGGTGGCAGGGGGTTGTTTTTATGTTGTTTTTCTTCATCCCCATGACTCACACAGTGTTGCTTTTTGATCCGATGACATCTCCAGCCGCTGCCGCCACACTGGAGCCTTGCCCTTCCCCTTCCTTTATTTCTTTTATCTACAGCTGTGCATTGTCGGAAAACGTCTTTAACCGATTAACGAAAGTATAAAGAGTTTTGAGAATTAAACAGAAAAAGAAAAAGGTGAAGCTCTAAGTGTTACCCAGTGATGCAAATGACAGATGAACGTGGCACGGTGCAACTCTTAAAACTCTTTCAGAACTTCTCACTCCTCTTTCTCCTGCAGGCTTGTCAGAGTGCAGATTGTCTTCCAGGTTTGGGAATTCAAATATTCTTTTTCAGATATCGGAAGAAAGTGGAGTCTCCAGTGATGGCTGCTGCTGCGGCAGTGTGTATCTGTTATATGGGTCTGCTTCAGTGAGAAAACACTCTTCTCCGGTGTTTTCCTTTTGGCATAGTTTACATTCCAGCGCAGATGTAGGATGGAAGGTTTTGTCTCCAGCTACCAGTGTAAGAAACCAAAACGTGTTGCAATGTTTCTGTTCGGCCTGGCCCCTCCTGAGTCGTTAGTATGCATAACAGGCACACTCCGGTGAACAGGTCGAGGTTGGAGGTCAAGGGTGAGTGGAGCTAATGCTTTCATGCTCTTGATTCAGCTCCTCTCGGGTGTAATACCCGCCTGTCAATTTGTTTGAGCTGCGGATTTACATAATGAATTTATATTAGCCACTGTTCTCCACACACTCCCTCCTTCACTCCCGTCTCTCTCGCTCTCTTCAACTCCTCTCTCAGTGTTGCAATTACTCCCTTTGCTCTCCCCTTCCCTCTCTCTCTCTCTCTCTCTCTTTACTTCCCCTTGTTCTCCCCCTCCTCCTCCTCTCCACTCCCCTCATCCTCCTCTCATCAAGTTTACCAAGTGCCCAGAGAGCAGAGTGTTTAAATGCAAACGAGCCTCATTTCCAAACTGACGCCACAGCCCAAGTATGCCTCACACACAACAGCCCCAAGCCCCGCTGAGAGGTTTCGACAAGAGATGGATGGATGGAGATGATGGAAAGAGAATGAGAGAAAGCGTGATGGAAATGGAGAGAGGAGTGGGGATTCTTGGAAGTGCCGCGTGTTTAAAATAGGACGCAGAGCGGGAGTGTGGCGGAGCTCGTAGGTGTCAGGCGCTATTGACAATCCCGCCAGAGAAGAGGTGATGAACGAGCTCCTGTCTTATTAGTCAGAACGTTCCATTCACCACACAATGAGGTATTTTTAATTTCTGCTCCGGCGCTGCTGCCAAGTTCAACACTATCGTAGTATTTCGTGTTTATGCACTTTCATCATAATAACCTCAAAAAAGCATTGTCAGCGCTCTTATTGGTTTAACCTACAGTGGTGTGAAAAAGTGGTGGTGTGTTTGCCTCCTTCCTGATTTTTGTACATTTGTCACACTGAAATGTTTCAGATCACACAAATTCAAATAGCAGACAAAGATGACACAAGTAAACACAAAATGCAGTTTCTAAATGAAAGTGTTTATTATTAAGGGGGAAAAAAATCCAAACCTACATGGCCATGTGTGAAAAAGTGATTGCCCTCCCTCCAGTTATAATTAACGGTGGTGTTCAATTTCTCTAGCCACACCTAGGCCTGATTACTGCCACACCCGTTCTCAATCAAGAAATTACTTAGATACGACCTGCCTGACAAAGTGAAGTAGACCAAAAGGTCCTTCCTCCGATCCAAGGAAATTCAGGAACAAATGAGAAGACAAGTAATTGAGATCTCTCAGTCTGGAAAAGGTTATAAAGCCATTTCTAAAGCTGTGGGATTCCACAGTCTCCACAGTGGGAGCCGTTATCCACAAATGGCAAAAACACCGACTAGTGGTGAACCTAAACATAAGTGGCTGGCCAACCAAAATTACCCCAAGAGCACAGCAACGACTCATCCAAGAGGTCAGGTTCATGACTCCACCATAAGAAAGAGAGTCGGGCCAAAATGGCCGACATTGCAGAGTTACAAAGCAAAAAGCAGCACTGAGCAAATGGAACATTAATCCTCATCTCAGTTTTGCCAGAAAACATAGTGATGATCCCCAAGACTTTTGGGAAAATACTCTGTGAACTGATGAGACAAAAGTTGAATTTTCGGAAGGTGTGTGTCCCATTACATCTGGTGCAAAACTAACACAGCATTTCAGAGAAGGAGCATCATACCAGCAGTAAAACAGGGTGGTAGCAGTGTGATGATGTGGGACTTTTTTGGTGCCTCAGGATGTGGTAGACTTGCTGTGGTAAATCGAACCATGAATTCTGCCATCTACCAAAACATCCTGAAGGAGAATGTCCAGCCATCTGTTTGTGACCTCAAGCTGAAGCACACTTGGGTTCTGCAGCCGGACAATGATCCAAAACACATGATCAAGTCCACCTCTGAATGGCTTAAGAAAAACAAAATGAAGACTTTGGAGTGGCCTGGTCAAAGTCTGCAAAGATGAGTGTGCCAGAATTCGTCCACAGCCCTGTAAAAAAAAACAACTCACTGCCAGTTATTACAAACACTTTCGATTGCAGTTGTTGCTGCTAATGGTGGCCCAACCAGTTATTCGGTTTAGGGAGCAATTATTTGGGGGGATTTTTTCCTCCCTTAATAATAAACACCTTATTATATTTGTCTAATATTTAAATTTGTTTGATGATCTGAAAACATTTAAGTCTGACAAACATACAAAAAATGGGATATCCGGAAGGGGGCAAACAAGTCTACATATTTCTGAGCAGAGTTCTGTTTTTCATTATGACTATGTATTGGTTTTTGTACAGAAAATACACAGACTATCCAGAAAGTCTATTTACTATCTGCAGCAGTGTTTTACATTAAGAGGCAACCTTGAGGTCTGAGAAAAATGAAGCCACCTTGAAAATGCCAAAGAATTGCAGTTCCTCTAATGGCCACATGAGGCTCACTCCAAAAGCGAGTGAGTCCTCATAGACTGGAATGTTAAAATTTACAGGTTTATAACATTAAAAAGCATGTTTGGGTGCCTTTAGATGCTCAGTGGCTGAGCAGACTTGAGAGCAGAGGTCCGAGATCAAGTCCAACCCAAGGGCCTTTGCTGCAAATCTTCCCCCTCTCCCTCTCTCTCTCTCCAATTTCCTTGTCATAATTTCATTATCCAGGAAAGGCAAAAAATGGCAAAACCAAAAATCTTCCAAAAGCATGTTCACAGGATGGTTGGAAAAAGCATTCCCTCACCCCTGAAAAGTTTTCCCTTTCATAATGTCTATATGGGGAATGGGGTGGCTTTTTTGATTGACAGGGTGTGCTAAAACAGGAAGTTGTAACTTGTAGGTATCTGCTAGGCTTCGCCTTCGATAGTCTGAGTCCCTCTAACTGCACTGAACTACACTCAAAGCACTTTTTACTGCAGTCGCACACACATTCATACAAACCCTTTTTTCTTTGCCTAAGCACCTTGTTTAACATTTGCACACATACTCACACTCAGGGTTTAGTATCTTGCCGAAGGATGCTTCGACATGCAGACTGGAGGAGCGGGGGAGCGAATCACTGATGTTCCAGTTGGTAGATGACTCGCTTTTTGAAATTTTGAAACCCGCTCATAAATGTTACATCTGAGCTTATTAGCTTTATAGCTTTAAAGAGCAATAGGCACATTTGTTTAATGTTGTCAAATTATTGTGAGTGAATGAAAAGTAGGTGGCAGTATCATTTACATGTTTAATGAAATTTCATCATCTAGTTACATTTTAGAATGGGAAATATAATAATAATTTGGGCCGGGCTCTGCTCTCTGTTGACAGATTTAACTTTTTTTTTTGTTTCTTGAACTGATGTTTTCCTTACATTTCTATTGAAGCATTAATATTCTATAAACTGTAGAGTTTTCCCCTTTCTTCAAGCTGAACTAGACGGTACCTCAGCATGCTGTGATGTAAAGAACAACCTGAACGTGGTATCCCTGTTTTCGCCCTTTTCATCCTGGGTAGATGGGCTCAGAAAAAAAGTGCTAAAAAGAGCTGAGATCACTGTCTGAGAATCAATTTAGTAGCCATTCTGGTGCTGCCGGCTATTTAATCAGGATTAAATTGTGAAATATAGATGTTCCACATTATCTGTTCACTTATAATAAATTTCATATTTGTTAGCCTATGAGCTTGGGTTCAAAGGTTATTCTTGACCCTGGAAACTGTAATTATGAAAGCTGTCTCACTACCACTTTCATTTAGGAGATGGTGTGATATGATGAGAAGCAGCAAAGCAGCTACTTTTAACAGATAATGTGATTTTTAATTAAATGTGTGTTAAGGTTGATTGAACTTATTGAGAATTAGTGAGGATTATTAATGGAGCTTAAGAAATGGAAAAGTTTTGAATCGAATGAGTTGAAAGGTGATTGAATGAGAGTTTGTTATTTGCAGATAGATTTACACAGATTTGAATTAAGATGCACATTATTTATCATGAAAACCTTTTGAAACAAAATTGTTTGAGTCATGGATATTTACCGTTTTATTACTTTTTTTAAAATATATTTTTGTTTCAGATAACATTTTGTATTTTCTTGACAATTTTAATAGTTGCACAGAACATAAAGAAAGACGAGATGTTTAACTGTGATGGGTTTTTATGTTAGGTAATGCTTCTAATGGGAAACATTTGCTCAGGAATTGTTAAGTTGAGCCTAGACCTAGAGACAGAAAGACAAGTAGTGAGTGAGAAGTGTTTATCTGTGATAATTAATTAGCTTTAAGATGAGACTCAGAAGCAAGGATGTCCTATTTTGTTTAATGATCAGTAGCTCATCTGCTGAGAAGGGAGTTTCGAGCCATGCTAGCAGCTCAATGAAGCTTCACTCAGACATAGCATTGCTGTGATGTTAACATGTACACAGTGACGGTACTTTGCTTGCTGTCTACATTTTTGTGGAGCAAGTCACAATTTCAAGGCACACCTGTTTGTTCTAACTGCACTCCACAGCCTATGTGTCATCTGACATTATCGCTTCTTCTTTTCAGACTAGCACACTTTTGACAGCCCATTTGCAGTACATGGATCTAGCATAACTTGTGCTCCACTATACTTTGCCTCCATTGACTTGTCAGCCTTTGTTACAGAACCAACACATTCTCCTCTGAGAAGAGATGTTTGTTCAGACTCTGACGGTGATTCTTTTAGTTGGAAATAAGCATGTCCCAAGCACTGATACACAATCAATTATTATTAATGTATAGCTCTTTGTGTGGTTGTACATTAAAGTAATCCTGGAGCCTATGTTGGCTGCCATAGGGCGAGAAGCAGGGTACACCCTGCACAGGCTGCCAGTCTGTCTCAGGGCAAACAGAGAGAGACAGAAAACCATTCACACTCATGTATACACGTGTGGGCAATTTGGAATCCCCAGTTAACCTAACCCCACAGTCTTTGGACTGTGAGAGGATGGTGGAGTACCCCGAGAAAACCCACACTCAGACATGGGGAGAACATGCAAACTCCACAGAGAAAGGCCAGATGCCAGATGAGACATTCTGGACTTGAACTTGAGTGATCACCTAAAGCAGGTGTGGGGAACTCCAGGCCTCAAGGGCCAGTGTCCTGCATGTTTTAGATGTGTCCTTGATACAACACAGCTGATTTAAAGGCTAAATTATGTCCTCAACATGTCTTGAAGTTCTCCAGGTGTGTTGACCCAGGGTGAGATCTAAAACCTGCAGGACACCGGCCATGGAGGCCTGGAGTTTCCCGATCCCTGACCTAATGTAATTAGTGTAAACTCTCTTCTTCTTCACACTAACTCTCTGCATATCTTCCTTAACTTTGAGGTCTTCCTCTTTCCCTCCTGCCTGGCAGCTCCATCTTCAACATCCTTTGTCCAGTATGTCCACTATCCCTCCTCTGCCAATGTGATAACCATCTCACCCCTGTCTCTCTAACTGTCTCCAAACAGGTCAACCTGAGCTACCCCTCTGATTTACTCATTTCTTATAGTGTCCATTCTGGTTACTCCCACTGCAGATCTTACCATCTTCATCTCCACCTCCTGCTTTCTTGTCAGCGCCACTCCAAACTACACATCACATCAGGTCTCACACATTGTAAACCTTCCCTTTCACTCTTGCTGCTATCCTTCTTTCATAATTCACCCCTGACACTTGTATCTACACACTACACCCTGCCAGCACTCTCTTCTTCACCTCTCTTGTGCACTGTCTGTTGTTTCATTCACCTTCACTATGTCTGCTCCTAGAGCTTCACTGTTGCACCGGTCTCTGTCTTTTTCACACACTTGTATTTGATCTGGCTTCTACTGACTTTCATTCTTCTTCTCCTACTGTCCTTCTCTCCAGTGCATGAGAAAATGTCTATAGCAGAGTTTATGGCAAATCATCTAGTTGCACAGTCAATAGTCAAACACAGAACAAATGTCTGTGATCACCAAAAACTGAAGGAACATAAATGTGGGCTTCCTTTTTTGGGCCAGTTTCTCAGACGTTTCAGGTAGAACAATAGTCTTACTAACAGACACAATCTAAGTCAGGATCAAAGCAAACCATTGCCCAGTTTGCAGTTTTCTAATGTGACAACATTCCTTTGAAGGTGGGGGAAGAGGAGGTCTTACATTTTAATTAAAATATAGTCTAACAATTCAATAAAAATTCAAAAGAAAAAAGAAAAAGAAAAAAATAACACTAGCACATTCCTGGCATTTTGTCAGAAGACGAGTGTGAGGATGTGAGAAGACAGAAGAGCAGTGCCACCTGAAAACAAAGAAGCTGCACCAACTGAATACAGTCTGTATATAAAGTGGCAATGAAATTAATCTATTCATTCATTTTTCTCCAATTAGTCAAACGGCAAATAAAAGGCTAACCTGCCAACGTGAGGCGCATGACCGACTGCAAACCAATCAGTGTCAAGTATAGGGAGACACAGCGCTTGTAGGCGATGATGACAGGAAAAAGAAAGAAGGGAAAAATGCCTTTTTTCCTGTATCCCAGCTACTCTTTCAAAATAGATGTTTCATGTGTCACTATGCAGGCCTGATGGCGCTACCCTGCACATTGTCCTGCACTCCTGCTACGAAGATGTGTAGTCATTCACCTAGTGCTTTGCCCACACACATACACACACACACACATACATACACCTGACAGCAACAGGGACCTTACATCATTGTTGAAGACAAGGAGCCGCTGTAAAACTTCCCCGGAGGCCCCGAGTTTGTGTGTGCGTGTCACCGTGAGTGTGTAGTTCACTAACATGCTTTTGTACTGAATTTAGCTGCCTGTCTGACCCCTCCCTACCCCCTGCTTTTTCTTTCGGTTTCTTCAACTCCATAGTGTATGCTAGGTAATGATGAGCCCCCACCCTCCTCTCTTCATACTTAGTTTGATAGACTTGTCTATCCTCCTCCTCCTCCTACTCCCTCAGTCTATTTGGGCCCAGTGTGTGTGCTAGGTAATGATGCAGCTGGGCCATTAAGAGCGGGGGGCTATTTGACAGCGCCCCACGCCTTTCATTCCCTGCACCCCCTCCTACATACACACACATACACATACAAGGATGCACACACACACAGGGGCTGAAAGGACCCAAATGAACCCCCACAGGAGTAAATGGAGCCATCGCCCTAACGCTGAGTATTTCTCTCTAGACGAGGATTGTGCATTTGTTTTGAAAAGGGAGAGGGGGGAGGGAGGGAGGTTGAGGCGAGAGAGGGAGAGTGAGAGCTGAAGTTAGGTCTCTCTGTCTCTCACTGGTAAAACCCACCGACCGTCTTTCTCCTCTCTCTCAGGCGCCCTCCCACTCTGTCTTTCGGAGGTTGTGTATGTATGTGTTTGAAGTCTGCCCATTTGTCTTAGGGGATTGTGCAAGGCTTGTATTGACTATTGAGTGCGGTGGTGTGGAGGGGGATCTGAAGGTGTTAAAGGCTTGATGTGAATAGCCTCCATCCGTCAGCCTCGGAGGTCGGGGGGGCGATACTGGAAGTCCTGGGTGGTCCAGCGTTTTCATTTAAAACACCCGCCATTCACATATGCATTTGTCTACTGTAAGAGATGGGTGGGCAGTTGGGTGTGTATGCGCACACAGTCAGGGAGACTGATGTGTGTGATTTAGGCTTAACACTCAAGTCCAGAGTTATGCAGGTAGTGCGATACATTTACAGGTCAGGTTAAATTGTGGTTTAGATCGGACATATAAAGTCCACAGATTAGTTTTACTATTTCTGCATTAATTTTAACATGCAAGTATGCATCATTAGAGTCCTGATACCTGATTTAAAAGCGCTGAGAACAAATAAAGCATCAAGGCTAAAGTTTAGCTTGGATTTTAGCAACTAATTCCCATAGGCATGGAACAGTGTAAACACTGACTGACAATGCAGTCCTCATTTTGTTGACATCCGTATATGTATGAATTCATCTATTTTCTTAACTACTAATGTGAACAGGAACCAAACACTCAGCTCTCATACTGTGGGAACTGGGTTATTAGTGGTGGTCATGGAATCTTCAAGATCTCCTACAAATAAAATTAAATATGGTGGGTTCTTTGTAGCCACTTACCATCAGAGTTAATCCAAGTGACAGTGATGTCTATATGTCTCTATATCAGTAGTCAAACCCATACTGGTAAGAATGGTAAGAATTTCTTAGTACAAAGTCTTCTATTAGGGGCATCGCTACATTGACTGTGGCTGCCTGCTAAGCTAATTTGAAACACCAAGCTGGTCTTGATAGTTTTTGTGATGCTGGTGTCTTTTGAAGCATTTAATTATCCTATAAATTGCATAGGTTTCTGTGTGGTTACTAACAGACCCTTAAAGAAGTTTGTGCTCCAGTTTTGGTAAGTAAAAATCAAAGCAGCAGGTACCTGTTTCTGTTTCTTTACCTTGCTAACCAAGCTAGTTAGCTTGGTTAAGTTAGCATTTAGCATTCTACCCTCTCATCCAAAATACACCTACTTTTGGATAAATAAATAAATAAATAAACTACAGGGGAAAATGCCTTAAAATTGAAATTAGTACTTTCAGGAGCTCATAAAAATCTTTAATATACAGTGTATTTTTTAACAAGTGAAAAGAGTATTTAAATATTAGCACAGTACAGGAAGTGTGTATTCATTGCACATGCCAAACTATAGAATTTCATAGTGTGTTAACCTGTACTGAGAAAAATAATAAATAGGCTCAGACATAATAGACCCTTTTACTGGCTACGTCATCACTGTTTACAAACTGTAAAAGGGTCTATAAATAAAAAAAAAATCAGTACATATGTGTGAGTGAGTCAGCAAGCTTTCAGATGTGCTCTTTAGCTGCCATTAGCATGCAGTTAGCTAAGTTCATATTGATAATTACCTTAGCAATGCCCGGTCCTTCGCTCTCTTCTAAACACTGTAAATAAGAGTTCTCTCGGGAGGCTAATCTAGTCATTACACGAACCATTATGTTCAAATAAAGAGTGACTCCTCACAGTGAATTACTGCATCCATGCATTTACATACATTACTGTTTATTTGTATGGCCTATAATGTGAGGGGAAAGTGGTATGTGTGCCCACAGTGAGGACTCCTCAGGCTTTCCTACTATTTTTGCCATTGATTTGCTGGTTGCTGTGGTGTTTGTGTGTGTGTGGGGGGGGTGGGGTTTACATGCTAAGACCATATTGTAGAAGAGCTTTTATCATTTTTTTATGTCCTCCAACTCAGCAACCCATAACTTGCATCACAACATGCTTTTCTGTGTTTTTTTTCCAATTTTACAGTGGTTTTTAGCCAAACCAATAAATAACTTCAGGATCAAGGCTAATCATTTTAGTAGCAGTCATTTAGACCGCTGCAAAAAATGTGTAGCTGAAGGACGCACTAGTCTTTAGATTCTGAAATGAAAACTTACCATGATTAATAGCAGAAAATGTGTGTTCTTGTTCTTAAGGTGACTGAGGTGACATTACATTCTAACTGAAGAATTTAACTAAGGCTTTTCACTTAGATGCTTAGCACAGTTTAATATTTCATTAAGTTATTGCTCTTGAAAGAATGCCTTTCATATTGAGAGTGCCGAAATGTGAATAAATACTTTACACCTTCAGCAAATTATAGTTAGACAGACTTATTCATTTGTGACTTCATGATGCTATGGGTGAAATGAAAGACCTCTTTCAATGAATACTCACTTTGCGCAGTCTTTGCAGTAGATTTGTATGGATGAAGATTAAAAAAAAGAAAGTAAAAGCCTCATAAAGTACTGGAATATATTGTATAAATTATTTATGGGCAAAAAATGTGATAACAGAAGTTGAAAATGAGGAAAGCTGGAAACTGACATCCTTTTACGCCAACCAGGGAAAACAAGCCGTCCAGGGTGCTTCTCTATTTTTTATTTTTTTTTACTTCAGACTGGTGCACAGGCCTAGATTTTAACTGGATGCCATTCAACACTGGAACTGTGTGTGTGTGTTTGTGTGTAAGTAGAGTGATAATTATAACTGTCTGACACCTCTGGGTTCCCAGACTGGGAGGCCTCACAGAACAGCAGTCAGTCAGTCATCCGTGTGTGTGTGTGTGTGTGTGTGTGTGTGTGTGTGTGTGTGGGGCACAATTCCATCTGCATTCTCCACTGTCACATTGCCATAGAAAGAGAGAGAAAGAAAGAGTCCCTATGGACACCACTCAAGCACACAATGTCATTTTTCCCCCTTCTCTCCTCCTTACCACCTAGGACAGCCCAACAAACACTTGTGATGCTAAAAATGTGTGCATGGTATGCAAATCAAAAGCTACTTTCACTGGTCCTCGGGGGGTCTGCAGTGACATTGTCTGAGTGTGTGTGTGAGAGAAGACGCGAGGGAAGACAGAGGGATGCGATACCACGTAGCCATGTTTTCGTATCAAGCCGTGAACCCCTGGTGTTAAAACTCATTTGTCATACACGCCACGGCCGGTTTCTACAGCTGGCTGTCTTGTACGTGTGTGCCCCTTTATTCGAGGATCCATGGCCTATCAGACGGAAAGGTGACGGTGTTTGACATTTGATTGGCTTCTGTGTCAGTGAGCTGTCACTTCTATGTAGGAAATGAACCCTTGTGTCTCTGCTGACCAGCGGTGTTCGGTCTCAGTCGCATCCAGCTGTGTTGCAGCTGCAGTCGCAGATGCTTTAGATGCTGTAAAAACTTTATTGATCAGGGGAACCATGACTGAGCGCCGTACCCCGATTTCCGTTCACCTGTTTCCACGGATTCCCTTTTTTTAAAAAAAAATGTCAGCAGCTCACCAGCAGTATCTAAAATTAGTCCAGATAACTAAAACTTTGGTGCGGCTTTCAGAAGCTTGATGCCAATTCTAGATCACATTCTGTATGTATTATTATCTCCAGGTTCTGTCTTCAGTTTAAGAGACCACTTACATTCACTTGGCATATAAAGTTTTGTTTTTGACTTGCTTTGTATGTTTTACTGTAGACCGTGTACAAAAGGGTGTAACTGTTACAGTGGTTACAGTGTATTAGATGGAGGAGTTGTACGGGGAGATGGCCACTGTGTCGTTCAGTAGTGCTTTTTGGTAATCTCCGTCTCTCACCGAACGTGCTCCTGTGACTAGCCAGAACGTCATGGAGTGGGTGGGAGGTATTATCCAGCATTGTCCTTATCTTAGAGAACATCCACCTCTCAGACACCACCCTAAGGGAGTCCAGCTCCATCCCTGCAACATTACTGGCCTTGTGGATCAGTTTATTGAGTCTGCTGGCATCTGTGATCCTCAACTTGCTGCCCCAGCATGCAGCAGCATAGGATAGCACTGGCCACAACAGACTGATAGAAAATCCTGAGCAATGTTATGCAATGTTCAACTGTGATTGCAGCTTTAACTTTTTACATTCTGTTGTGCCTCTGGTCTCAATTAATAATACATTTATCAGTGTTATTAAAGAAACCCCTTAACACTAAATAATGAGACAAATATGTAATGCACACACGTGTCTGCCGATTAAGGGTCAGAATTGCTGAATGTGTTCAGTATAAAAGTGCAGATCAACAGTCATGAACAATCTTTCAGGATGCTGTGTAAATTCTAAATTATCCATCCAGCCATGCTGCTGGGGCTCTGGAGTCTATCCCAGCTGTCATAGGGTGAGAGGCAGAGTACACCCTACAGATCGCAAGTCTGTTGCAAGGCTAACAAAGAGACACAAGCAACTGTTCACACATTCACACCTATGGGCAATTTATAATCACCAGTTAACCAACCCCATGAACTGCACGTTTTTGGACTGTGGGAGGAAGGTGGAGTACCTTCAGAGAACACAGGAATAAGGAGGACATACAAACTCCACACAGAAAGGCCTCATCCAAATGGTGGAGTCAAACCCAGGACCTTTTCGCTGTGAGGCAACAGTGTTAATCCTCCACTGCTGGAGGATTAACAATTTATGTTGTATTATGCTTATCTATTGTCTTTGTTTTGAGACTGTGGATGTGAGGATGGATGGCTCACTTACTGCAGACCAAATCTATCGGAGAATGAATTTGTTATAGCTAGCAAGCTAGTATCATCAATTCTGTTGATACACCCTCCTTCTGCTGTTTAATTGTTTCTCTCTTTCTTCTTTGAAGATAATAGAAAAGGATTCCACACGCATCAGTTTGCCTGGTATGAGTATACATAGCGTGTTTTTCCGATTATAAGGCACACTTAAAAATCCTTTAATTTTCTCAAAAATCAGCAGTGCGCCTTACTGATTTTATGTGGTACACGGCTCTCAAAATCTGTCAAAACATGTTTTAGTACGACTTTGGTAAGCTACGAAGCCTCACCGCTTGAGGGATTGTTGCAGCATTACGGCTACCCTAGTCAGAGCCTCAAAGTCAAACAAACACTGTGGCATCACTGAGAGTTAAAAACTGTCTAAATTCTTTCATCTTTAATAAAATGAACAGTGTTGCTGCTTTACCAGGTGTAACAATTAAGTTTAACATCCAGGCATCCATGAAAACAGAATTTATTAAATTTAACAGAGTTAGAAGTTAGCAGGAAGTTAGCTCGCTACTTTCCACCTAAACATGATATAGCATGTTCTGACTGAGAGATTTCTGAAAAAAATTAAAACGTACAGCTCTGCTATCACTTCCAACATAAATCAAGACAGAAAACTAAACAGCAGTGACGTTTGTAGGGTTACTGAAGCTGGACTAGCTGGTATATAATGATGTGCTACGTGATCGCTAGCGACACAGCTATATTAGCATTACATAAACACAGTGAAGCTGGAGGATGAACGCTAACTTTTTTCCACTCAATAAAAGTTAACGTGAGGGTTCCCAATGGTTTGGCACAAATGCAATCATATGGCAGGATGCTGTAAACTGACCAAACTTCAGTCAGGAGAACAACTGAGATAATCCATCCACAATACGAGGTTAGTCATTAATATACTGCAACAACATGGGAATAGAGCAGCTGCCAGAGAATTCAACATTAATGAATGAATGGTACGTAAGTGGAGGAAGGAAGAAGAATGAGTTGAGTAAAGTTTGACTTATCTGACTGTTGTATTTCGCTTAATGCGCCTTATAATCCGAAAAATTGGGTACCTCTAATGCACTTCATATAGCCATACTTGATAAGATGAACATTCTTCAGTCAGCAACTTTAAGTATGGAAGTACACGATTTCAAAACACAGCAACCACCTTCACTGCTTTGAAAAAACCCCTGAAAGTTAGCAAGCTGGCAGATTGCCGCTGATTCTACAACTCATTTGAATAATCACCTGAGTCTCTACAACAGAGGTGAAGAGTGCAAAGTTAGTGTATCATGGAGAACCACTGCAGGTATATCAATGTTACAAAAGGCAACTTGAAATGAACTTTAACGCTTCTTTAAATGTGAGGCATGTCAGTAATACAGGCCCCAGATGTGCCAAAGAATAAACCCTTTGTATTCACAGCTTTGTTTCACTTTACAGTTCCATTCCACTTCGGCATGGCTGTGCCGAAGTTTGCTGCACCTGTAACCTGTTTGCTCACATGTGCCCAGATTGTACTCTGTTGTTGCATAATAAACTCCAAATTTTATTTGGAACCAAGAGTCCTCTTAATAAACAAATGATTGTTTGCCTGGAAAAGCTGGAAAGCTGATTCTGTTCATCTGGATGTTGCGTTTTTACGTTTCGTCTGTCATCCAAGTGACTTCCTCAGCCGAGACTGGGATTTTCTTACCTGGATGATTGAGCATGCATCAAGACTGATGGCAGCATTATGGTCATGGGACAGTAGTTTGATTAAAAACATCTATGCATCTGCAAAAAATAATCTTCTTTTTTTTCCCTTTCCAAACTGATAAATGATGGATGGTGAGGAGTTTAATTCTCAGCATTGTAAGCTAGCAGCCGTACAGTCGCATGGCAGCTTCTGGGCTGTTGCTCGTAAGGAGAGCTGCTGCATTGCAGCACAAAATTAGTGTGTCAGTGTGCAGGTTGCCAGATGATGATTCCTCGTGTTTTCTGGCAGCTGAAAGAGAATAAATTGTTGAATTTCTAAACAGCTTCAGTACCAGTGGAGCCGGAGTCTAATGTTGTGTGCACAACAGAAGAACTAATAGGACTTCTAGAATAATCCACTGATGAAATAATGATGAATGATATAATAAAATAAATCAATAACTTTGCCTTTTGTGTTCCAGCAGACATTTGCTGAATTGGAAGATATTTTTCTTCTGTGCCGGAGGCTTTGGAAGATTAAAGTCAGTGCTGAAATGTTGTGACTATTAACAAATGCAGTTCTTAAAACTGTAAAGCTGTAAATTTGTGAGACACTACAAAAGGTTGTAGCAGATTAAACAAGTGTGGGGGGTGGAATCTGAGTTCTTGACGTGGGACTGCTGCAGTCAGCACAAAATGCAGCTTAAAGCATGGTCCTAATCTCACTGCACTCACACTACTTGAAAAAACGAAATACAGAGGAATGCTGATGACACTGGAATGTGTTTCCCTTATTAAAGTTTTCAAAGGTAACGAGTGTCTGCTCAGAATTTCACGGATAGAACACAAAATTCATAGAAGAGGCGAGATGAAAATAAAGCAGCAGCATTATTTTCAAATTTGTAATTTTGGAGGTTTAAACTGAAGTAAGAATTTTGTGCAGGCAAATGGGGTTTTATAACAGTTAAACACTGTTATTGTGCACCATGTGATGCACTGAATGTTAATAAAAATTATGAATGAATTGTTAATTTCCTAGATCAGTATTTTGTACACACTCGTGTGTTTTTTGCTGGGGGAAATTTTGTATTCTAATAAATTCTTTTAAAAAACCTCTGTCAAAGGAAACCCAAGTCTGTTCGTGCAGTTGCTGGATGGTGGGAATTATTACAGCGTGGTTGCTAAGTTGGCACTTGCAAACTAATTATCCTTTGTAAGCGAAACATAACCTACTTCAAAAAAGCAACCAAAGGCAGAAGGACCGTTTGCTGAATTGTGTGAAAGTGTCAGGTCGGGCAGTGGAGGCTAGTTTGTGCTACGGGAACCAAACAGAAGAAACTTCACACACACTTGCAGGTGTCATGCTAAATGGATTAGCAATACTTCCTTCATCCCACAATGCCAGAAAAAGAGGAACTGACATGTCAGATAGCATGCACTCACTGAGCACTTTATTAGATACACCTTACTAGTAGACTGCTTTTTTGCCTTCAGAACTGCTTTCATCCTTCAGGTGTGCTGGAAGTTGGAACAAGGTGCTGGAACTATTCTTTAGAGATTTTTGGTCCATAGTGACATGATAGCATCACATAGTTACTGCAGATTTGTTGGCTCTCTTATTAAACTGCATTCCAAAAGTGCTCATTTGGACTGAGATCTGATGAATTTGGAGGCCAATAGAGTTCAGTGAACTCATTTTAATGTTCAAGATAGCAGTTTCAGACGATATGAGCTTTGTGACATGGTGCATCATCCTGCTGGACACAGCCAATACAGGGAGTGCAGAATTATTAGGCAAGTTGTATTTTTGAGGAATAATTTTATTATTGAACAACAACCATGTTCTCAATGAACCCAAAAAACACATTAATATCAAAGCTGAATGTTTTTGGAAGTAGTTTTTAGTTTGTTTTTAGTTTTAGCTATTTTAGGGGGATATCTGTGTGTGCAGGTGACTATTACTGTGCATAATTATTAGGCAACTTAACAAAAAACAAATATATACCCATTTCAATTATTTATTTTTACCAGTGAAACCAATATAACATCTCCACATTCACAAATATACATTTCTGACATTCAAAAACTAAACAAAAACAAATCAGCGACCAATATAGCCACCTTTCTTTGCAAGGACACTCAAAAGCCTGCCATCCATGGACTCTGTCAGTGTTTTGATCTGTTCACCATCAACATTGCGTGCAGCAGCAACCACAGCCTCCCAGACACTGTTCAGAGAGGTGTACTGTTTTCCCTCCTTGTAAATCTCACATTTGATGATGGACCACAGGTTCTCAATGGGGTTCAGATCAGGTGAACAAGGAGGCCATGTCATTAGTTTTTCTTCTTTTATACCCTTTCTTGCCAGCCACGCTGTGGAGTACTTGGACGCGTGTGATGGAGCATTGTCCTGCATGAAAATCATGTTTTTCTTGAAGGATGCAGACTTCTTCCTGTACCACTGCTTGAAGAAGGTGTCTTCCAGAAACTGGCAGTAGGACTGGGAGTTGAGCTTGACTCCATCCTCAACCCAAAAAGGCCCCACAAGCTCATCTTTGATGATACCAGCCCAAACCAGTACTCCACCTCCACCTTGCTGGCGTCTGAGTCGGACTGGAGCTCTCTGCCCTTTACCAATCCAGCCACGGGCCCATCCATCTGGCCCATCAGGACTCACTCTCATTTCATCAGTCCATAAAACCTTAGAAAAATCAGTCTTGAGATATTTCTTGGCCCAGTCTTGACGTTTCAGCTTGTGTGTCTTGTTCAGTGGTGGTCGTCTTTCAGCCTTTCTTACCTTGGCCATGTCTCTGAGTATTGCACACCTTGTGCTTTTGGGCACTCCAGTGATGTTGCAGCTCTGAAATATGGCCAAACTGGTGGCAAGTGGCATCTTGGCAGCTGCACGCTTGACTTTTCTCAGTTCGTGGGCAGATATTTTGCGCCTTGGTTTTTCCACACGCTTCTTGCGACCCTGTTGACTATTTTGAATGAAACGCTTGATTGTTCGATGATCACGCTTTAGAAGCTTTGCAATTTTAAGACTGCTGCATCCCTCTGCAAGATATCTCACTATTTTGGACTTTTCTGAGCCTGTCAAGTCCTTCTTTTGACCCATTTTGCCAAAGGAAAGGAAGTTGCCTAATAATTATGCACACCTGATATAGGGTGTTGATGTCATTAGACCACACCCCTTCTCATTACAGAGATGCACATCACCTAATATGCTTAATTGGTAGTAGGCTTTCGAGCCTATACAGCTTGGAGTAAGACAACATGCATGAAGAGGATGATGTGGACAAAATACTCATTTGCCTAATAATTCTGCACTCCCTGTAGAATATGGGTACGCTGTGATCATAAAGAGATGGATATGGCCAGTCAACAATACTCAGGTAGGACCGTAGGATGTGGTGTTTGGATGATGCTCAGTTGGTACTAAAGCAGCGGTCCCCAACCTTTTCTCCGCCACAAACCAGACAATATTTTCACGGACCGCCTTTAAGGTGTCGCTGATAAATACAACAAAATAAAATGATACGACCAAGACAAAAACTGTGGTATTTTGTAAATATAATAATGAAGTCACTGTGTAATTGTAAGTAAGTAAGTAAAATTTATTTATATAGCACTTTTTAAGACAAAAAGCTGTTACAAAGTGCTTCACATGGAAATGAAGGCATGTCAAACAAACAATATAGCAATATAAAGGAAGTATAAAAGCATATCAAACAAAGCAATAGTACAGTATAAATATGGTAAATGGCCTGTATTTATATAGCACTTTACTAGTCCCTAAGGACCCCAAAGCGCTTTACATATCCAGTCATCCACCCATTCACGCACACATTCACACACTGGTGATGGCAAGCTACATTGTAGCCACAGCCACCCTGGGGTGCACTGACAGAGGCGAGGCTGCCGGACACTGGCGCCACCGGGCCCTCTGACCACCACCAGTAGGCAACGGGTGAAGTGTCTTGCCCAAGGACACAACGACCAAGACTGTCCAAGCCGGGGCTCGAACCGGCAACCTTCCGATTACATGGCGAACGCCCAACTCTTGAGCCACGATCAAATATAGAATAAAACAACATATTACACACGAACATTACCCAAATGTCTGTCTAAACAGATGTGTTTTAAGCTGTTTTTTAAAACAAGCCGCAGTGTCGATGGTGCGTAGCGGGGAGGGTAAACTGTTCCACAGTATTGGAGCCAGGGTTTGAAAAGCGTGATCCCCCTTCGTTTTCAGACGGGTCCGTGGAATAGATACAAGACCACTATCAGTGGATCTAAGAGTCCGCTTTGGAGAGTAGGGTTGGAGAAGCTCCGAGATATAGGCGGGGGCCTCACCTTGTAGAGACATAAACGTAACATAAACCATTGTGTAACTTTATTAGCAGTGTCCTCCTGAAATGCGCCAACAACATTGAGAGTAACGTCCTCCTCTCTGCCCCTCAATGCTCTCTGGTCGCTATGGCAACATGTAAATATTTCTTTCAAAATAAGACACACAACTACAACACGGGAAAAGACCCAGGGAAACCGAGTTAACAATAAAAACCCTGAAAACCATAAATTTCACACCCGAGCCTCAACTCTCTCGGCCTGGTACCTAACGACTCACGGACCGATATCGGTCTGTGGCCTGGGGGTTGGGGACCCCTGTACAAAAGGGCTCAAAGTGTGCCCAAAAATATCCCTGAAACCAGCAAGCTTTAAATGTTGATAGAAGGCAGGACTGATTTACGCTTAATGTTATTTACAGCAAATTCTGACCCAACCACCTGAAGCTGACAGGATTGGCATTGCGGTCTTCTGCTGTTGCAGCCAATCTGCTTCAAGGTTCAGTGTGTTACTCTCTGTACCGTGTGTGTGTCTTTGCATCACCTCAAAAAGCATTCTGGAGCATTTCCTTTGACGTCTGGCATCAAGCAAGCATTTTCACTCACTGGATATTTTCTCTTTTCAGACCATTCTTATATGCGGCCTGTGTGGTACCAACAACGATGCTACATTCACAGTCACTTAAATCATCTTGAAATTTCAGCTCTGTCTTTGGTGTACCCTGGAACAAAAGTGTGAAAACCAGTGAACTAGTCTAGCTGCCTTTCCATGTTTAGCCACATTAGCCTAATAGGTTAGTTAAGCTAGTTATTTACTCATTAATCATTTTAATGGCAATAGTTTCTAAAAAATGCTCCAAAAGCTGCATTAATGAAAATATCCTTTTGCTGAAAAAATTGTTTATTATGAAGGGTCCTATTGAATAACTAACAGCAAACCCCATGTAGTATCTGCAGCGGGTGAATCTAAGCAGTGTAGCATCTAGCTGCTGAACAGCAGAGCATGTAGGAGTGAACAGAACAAGCATTTTTACTCATTAAGGTTGAGACCAAAACTGAAAGTTTAGAAAAGTAAACACTGAATTTTATTCGCAGGTGGGCAGAAGCACAACACAAAATGAACGCTGGTCCGTATCTACTTTTAACTGCTAACGGTTTGCTAACTTGTTAGGCTTGTTTTGTTTTTTTGCAGTTGAGCCATTGTCGATTTGTATATAGTAAGTATTGAAATGTTAATGTTGTGGGTTAACCATGTTTTCTTCACTGGGTATTAGTTTGTCACAAAAGGCCTGACTTGTATAAAGAGAGAAAAAGGAAGAGGAAGAAAGTAAAGAAAAGTCTGTACAAAGAAAGGGATAAACAGGCAGAGCGTGCGTGTGTTTGTGTGTCTAGTCTTATCAGCTTGTGGTTAAGGTGCGCAGTGCAGGCATGCTATCCTCAACGGCTGCTTCTGAACAGGGCTCAACCATTTAAACAAGTCCTCACACAAATGCAGTGATCCCACACACACACCATCAACAACACAAATTCAAAAGCTCAAATAGATAGTCATGGAAATTGCATCTGACCCACACACGCACACACACACACACACATACACACACACACACACACACACACACACACACACGCCTTACAAATACCATTCATCTTCGTAATTAAAAAAGAACAGGATGTCCGAGTAAGAAATGAGACAAATTCCTCTAATCTCATTGTTGAGAGAAAGCAGGGAGTTCCACCAGACAAGCCCGCAATACTGTCACTCCCTTTGTCTCTCTCTTTCTCACACACATACACACATAAACACACACACACACACCTACTCCAGTCCTTTTTTCTTCGTCGTTCTCCTTCTCTTCCTCTCCGAGTTGTTCTTTTTTGGACAGAGTTGCACTGCCCTTTTCAAAGTTATTTCGAACGCCTCAGGCTCCCATTAGTATTCAGCTTAACGCTGCCTCTCTTTGTTTCAAGGAGAAATTGCCAACTCTTAGCCTAAATTTTGCAACAAGACATTGGCAAATGGTCTGCAGCCCAGACAAAAATGATACGATTCACCTGAGTACCCCTCTTTCCTCTCCTTCTTTCTTTCAGTCTTTCTTTCTCGCCTTTCAACCGGCTGCCCACCGTCACACACCTCCCCTCACCCGCACTCCTCGGTGGGTGCTGTTATGAATCGATTTGGTGGAGGTTATTGCCGTCGTGAGCTGGTTTTGAAATTTGTTTTCTTCTGAAATTGGATTTTGGCCTCCCCTTATTTTTCTTATCCAGGCAATATGCTACTCTGCATCTACCTGCAATTAGGCTAATCCATGGGCTGCTTCATCATCTGAAATCTTTGATATATCTCTCACACACACACACACACACACACACACACACACACACACACTTGGAAATCTGTATGAATGGGCTTGTGTGTGAGGAAGGGGAAGAGAGATAGACAGGCAGACTGGTAACTAGCCAACTCTTGTTCTAGGAGACCTTGTCACCCTCTCTCATGCCCATCCATCATAGAGCACACACACATGCTCACACTCACTTATTCACACATACTCTTATACAGCCATCCATCACACTCGATCAGTCAGTAAACCTGCTGAATTTTTCATGTCTCTTTCACCTGTTGAGAACCAGCTGCAGTCAAGAAAATATTCAATATTTACTGGCCTGCACGTGTGCACAAATGAGTGTGTGTGTGCATGCGCGTGTACACACATGTAACCTTCTGCGGTCTGTAGCAGACAGTCTGCATCAAGTCTTGTGTCTTCAAAGGCAGCCGCTGGTTCGGCGCGCACACACACTTACACACACGCTCCCTTCTCTCCTACATGATTTTGAACTTGAGAATCAATGTGAGGGCAGGTCCGGCCTGTGATGCACTCAGATATCGACTGAGATGTGTGGGAGCCCGAGGTGGTATCTGTATCTGTAAATGTTTTGATGGATTTGCAGCATCCTGTAACCGCTGTTCCACTTCTTCATTTTTTTGAGGCTCTCAGACAGAAAGACAGGCGGACAGACGCACAGGTGCTTAAGTATTGACGACGAACCTATGCGCGCATCAGGAAAGCGTCTTTGATGCCATTAACAGGCGTCTTATGTCTTGACATGCGGTGACTGATTAAAACCGGTAGAAAACTCAAATCCTGGTTGCTTTTATTGCTCTTTGAAATTATTTGATTTTAATTTGGCGCTGAAGATTTACTCGTCGGCACTCAAAAGTCTCCTTGACCTCAGTTTGAATAGTTTTTGAATTAGCTGAAGATCGTTTGTTCTCGTTAATGTCTGATAAATATCGCCACTTGCTCGCTGGGAGATTGTACAATGCCAATTTACAGTCACAGCTACAGGCACCAGGTATGATCAAGAGGTGTTAGCAGTGTGGTAGCACCTGTAACCTGTAAACATGTTATCTACTTATTCATTTTAACCCTGTAAAGCCTGATTCATTCATGAAATAATTGCCAAAAAATTAAAGTTTTTTCAAACTTGATTGTTTTTTTTTTTAAATTTTTTCTAACATTAAAAAAGAAATTAAGCATCAGTTTGTATATATGAGTTTCAGTTAGCCTCATTTCTTGCTTCATCTGCCATTTTTGCTCAGTTTTAAAAAACAAATACACATATAAGTTTGTTTTTGTTAATCAGACTAATGATGTAGACTCCGACTAACCTTGGTTACAAGGTTAAAGGGTTTCATGGTTCATTAGTGTTAAAATCAGTTGCTCATTGTTTCGTTTCGTTTCCCCGGCAACACTTTGAAAACCTCGGCTGCTTTGTGATATTGAAAAGAATCTCATATGACCGAATATAATTTTAGTGTCACGGTTTTAACTTTGTCATGATCCACCTGACTGGATTCTTACAAGTTTGCTGTGACACAAGCCAGTGCAGGTGTGTGAAGAACGAGGTCTTTCCTGGCTGATGAAAACAAGACACAACCAGAGCTCAGAGTAGGATGTGTTTCCATCACACATTAACATCAACAGCTTCAGCCTCACAGTGTGAGAACATCCTCACTGCTTTCACATAACACTCCATCGTTCCACTTCGAATGCGCGCTAAGTTGCCAGACATCAGCTGCGACTGAACTTTGAGATAACTGAAAATGAAATACAGCAAAACTAGTTGGACAAACACATCTCGGCGAACGACACAAAGTGATGAGCCTTTAGCGTCACCGCAGAGACGGAGTGCTGCTCAGTGACAAAGCGTAATGAACGCAGTTCTGTAGGATTCTTCTTTTGCTCCGACTCGCAGATGCCCTCAAAGCATTTCTGACAAAGTCGTGTTGGAAACTTGATATTTGTTTGTTTACCGGCACGCCGTGTTCCTCCCTCTCCCTGAGTATCACACCTTAGTGACGGTGGCGTGGGCGGTGACGGTGTGCGGTTTCCATGGTGACAGACTGATCATTATGGGCTGTGGGATGCCATCATCTCCTCTTTATGTTCCAGATGTTCGCCAGAGACACTGACTGAGATGGGAAAGGCGTGAGGGGGTTTGTGTGTGTGTGTGTCCCTGAGGGAACGTCCTCACTTGTTTGACATTGTTTGTGTTTAATGTCTGTGTGAGTGCTTATGTGTGCACACCCTTCTTTTACTCTGTGTGTGTGTAGATTGGTGGGTGTGTGTGGCTGTAGCTGCATAAGGGACACCAAAAAGAGTGCTGATGAACTGGGAAAGAGTTGCTGACTGAGATGCAGAGCTGAGCTTCATGGTTGGAGGACGAAACGCAGTGGGATACAAACACACACACACACACACACACACACACACACACACACACACAGAGGGATAGTCACTTTATTTGCATATTAAGTAGAAACAAGCTCCCTGAATCAGAGATCCAGGGTTCAGCTCCCCGCTCAAGTGTCCTTGAGCAAGACTGAATCCCTGCACATCTAGATTTGTTAACCTTTAAGTTCCCAGTAGAGATGTAGAATTTCTGTTAAAAAAAAAAGTTGGGCTTAACACTGGCATTAGAAGGTTTTTGGATTTACAGTTTCACTTTGAATTGGTCAGTCAGATCTCTCTAACCAGTGTCATCTTACTGTTAAAAATACAACGTCACGGCACTTTTATGTAAAAGTCATGACACCAGTCAGACTTAGTCATGTTTCCATAAGACTTTCAACACAGCACGAGTTTGAACATCAGCAGTAATGACGTGACTGCTTTGGATAATGCCCTAGTCCCATAACTTTAATATCAAAGCAGCTATGAAAATATTGCAGTCTAGTTAAGAAAACTGTGACCTCGAGCATCTTATGTTACTCGATGAACTGAGTGAGGTGGGAGTGCCGTGGTTCTATGAGTGTTGTGGAAATGTTCGAAAGACATGGAAGCAACATCATAGCGATGTCGGAAAAGGTATTTCATCTGTTCAGTGTGTTCTAGGTCTGCCCTCAGGTGTGCTACATGTTGGTCGTGCCTGAAAAACCTTGAGTATTATTTCCCAGTAGGCGTTCAGATCCAGTAGCCAAACTACCTCGTTTGCCTGTTTTTCAATACTTAAGGTTGTCTGAGCTTTCTCTGAAAGACTGAGCACAGCCGCTCCGTGTGGGAGACTCATTTTAGCCATTTATATTCCCATTCTCATTTTTGTGGTCATTACCCAAAGCTAATGACGAAAGGTGACACCTGGATTGTAGACTGACTGGTAAATCGAAAGCTTTTTCCTTCCCCGATCGAACTCCGGCCTACTGCTGAGCTCTGTGAGAGTGAGCCTAGAAACTCTATAAAGTAAACTAATTTTGGCCGCTTATCTCTCGCTCCATTTTATCCTCCGTCTTCGAGAAGCTTTGTGAACTCTGTCACAGTCCACAGTTCTCAGCTGAGTTTCACAGCCCCACATTGTAGGTGCTGACTCTGAAAATGGCTCCAATCCACATTTTATCATTTGTGAAAAGTCTCCATTCCTGACAACCCTTTTCATTACGTTATATTATTTTGTAGATTGATTTATATAAATGCAGGAAACAGCATTTGCAGGTTTGCTTTTTCTTCTTTTTTCCGTTGTTATTGATCCAGAACCTCTGACACCTCCACAAACAGAACAGTTTGTACAGATTATTACATCTCTGCGTACAGCTGCGCCAAATTCATAGAAGCAGATCAATTGCACTCGCTGTCAAAATTTTACTGTTGTTGTACTTCACATTCACAAAAAGTCAAGTCTACGGTTCACATATATCTACATTAAATACACACTGGATGTCAGATATGATTGGTTACCCTGTCCCTTCCTGGCCATGAATCATTTATATGAACTTCCATTATTATTCCTTTGTGCTCGTCGTGAGGGATTCACCACTTCTCATAGAAAATGAATGAATGGCTGTGTCTTGGTGGCTGCCTTTGATCTATATGTTCACCACTATGTTCTGTCTTACTGCGTGTTTTTGTACTTGAACGCTAAACTAACATGAAACACGAACTAAGACAGCTCTAAGACTGCCATTGCAGTATTAGACTGTATATAAAAGATGGGCATTTGTTCTGGTTCTACAAAATGAAGCTACTACAGAAAACTAAACCTGTGGTCTTTCTATTGGCTAGGATGGGGTAACTCCTCTGGTTTCAGTAATGAAACTTTCTTAACTGTTGCTCTCCCCTGACCCCCAACCAGCCACAGCAAACGGCTGCCCCTCATGACGTTTCTTCCTGTTAAAAGTAAGTTTTTTATTTCTACTGTCACTAGGTGCTTGTTCATAGAGGCTGGGGTGGTTGTTGGAGTTTCTCTGTATTATTGTAGAAGGTTTAACTTACCAACATAAAGCACCTTGAGGTGACTGCTGTTGTGATTTGGCCTTATATAAATAAAACTGAAAATTATTGAACTTATGTGATAGCCAATCTTAAAACATGCTCCTACCACAAAATGAACCCACGAGCTGAAATACTAACAATATGCCTGTAGATAGCTTTTTTTCCACACGTCAGTTAATCTGTAATAATTCAATGTTAACAAGCTAATGTAACAACCTAAAGCTTCCAAATGATCCAGATTTTTACTCTTTAGGTTTTGCAGTAACATGCCTGCCATTTTGGATGTGATGCTAGAGACCAGAGTGAATAAGGCCCAAGTTACTTTTCGTACCACATATACAAATATAAATATTTTGCCATTATGTTGGATGCATTTAGACTGAGACTTGCCTTCGCTGTAGTTGCAATGAATAATATGCAATCACGTATTTTTGGTGTATTACTCTGCAGCACAAGCAAAGGTCAGATCATTTTCATTCCTGCCTGCGTGGCTATAAACTGTCATAATTCAATAATCATCTTCCAAAATTGTTGATTATTTTTCTATTGACTGTTGATTAATCAACGAATCATTTAACGCTACTTGACTATGAATGAAGTCGGTAAATGCTGCATAAACAATGCCTATGATTGCCCTGACTTGGTGTCTCTTTGTGCCCTTAATCAGTTGTGTACGCCAGCCTGTGGCACAGAGAACCAAAAGTTCTTCTTTTTCTATTAAGAAATAGCAAAATTACCAGATTTCCTTGGATTAAATGTATGATCCTGTGGTTTGAGCTTTTTGAAGTTGTACATTTCACGCAATTCTTTTTGGTCTTTGGCCTTTTGATTGCCAGTAGGACCTTTCTATAAAAAAAGCAATAAGGCAGAACATTTTTATCTGTACCTTCCAGCCTTAGTTATTTCCTCTGTACTGAATATTAGAAAGACGCCACGTGTGACACGGTGCTTGCTGCTTTCCTGCCTCGACTTTGATCAGGATAACAACTCAAACAAGAAAATGTCATTTATCAGAACATGCTTACTCCTTTAATGAGTATAAATGTCACCCTCCAACCATCAGTCATGTTCCAATTGAGTTACAGCACTAACAAATTTGCTGTAATTACAGTGTATTGAATTATCAGAGCTGCACCTCTTTCACAAAAGGAGAGATGTGGTGTATGTTAGTTTAGAAACCAAACAGATAAACCACAACTCAAAAGACAGAAGACGGTATGTTAATGGAAGGGAAAAAGTTTCTCTTTTTTGGGTGTGTGGAATCAGAGCATTAACCAACTGATTGCTTGTCTTCCACTGTAAGTGCCTATTATTCATCCCAACAAAATGCATATCAGGAAAATTGCAGCCTGGCCAGCTTATTTGCTTCAAGTGCTGCTGCTGAGCTACTCTGAGAGCAAAATGAAAGAAAATGGCTTGTGCTCGTAGTTTGAAATAACACAGAGAAAGGAGGAGGAAAAAGTCTTGTACTCCCTCTCAGTCTAAATGCAGGCCTGTTTTATTGTGAATTAAATTGAAGTGGAACACAAGAGGAGGAAGAGTTTGAAATGCGGAGAGCAGAAGAGGAAGGGCAGGGAGAAGGGAGAGATAAGGGCTGAGAGGCTTAGAGACAGGAAGAGAGCAGAATGAGGAGGAAGCATGGAGGCAGAGAAAGTTGGGGAGGGTGGGGTGGGGTGGGGGGGATGCTGAATCAGAGAGGGAAGAGAGAGATGCTGCGATAAGTACTGCAGAGAGGAAGTGGGGCTGTCAAGATAAAGACAGACTCAGACAGAGGGAGAAGGAGATTAGAGGCAGACTCCGACATTTCGAAGAACGAAGGAGAGAAGGGAAGCAAATAAAAAGACGAAGAAAAAGAGCGACAGAAAAGAGGAAAGACAGGCAGGGGAAAGAGAGAAAGAGAGAGAGGCCAAGGAAGTGTCTTCAGGGTGCCAGGCAGGAGGAAGTGCCAGCCGCTGTAACCACGGCAGTGGCACTGGTCGCTATGGGAACCAGCAGAGCCGGGGAAAAAAAAAAGAAGAAACACAGTTCGGTCATCGAGGCCAAACTTACTCTGTCCTTCCTCTTTTTTTCTCAAGGAAGGAAACACAAGAAGAAATTATGTGAAGCAGCATTCACTGTTTGCAACCTTTTGGTATTTTACCTCCAGTCAGATGATCTGTTTCTCCACTTGGAATCCTACTTGTGGGGGAAATGCATTAGTGATGTGAGGAAAAAATAGCATGTGGGACAAACAACCTGCAGCACATGTCCACACTTACGGGATGATTGCTGTGACATTTTAAGGACAGATGGCAGAAGCCGCTGCTGTAGCTGTAGGTTATTGAGCAGAGCGGCACAGGGTCAGGTTCATTCAACTACTTACTAAAGCTGTAGCACTTAGGCTACATTAGGATCCATTGTTAAAATCCTCCCGGCCTACATCCTACAAGACTGTTGCCTGACCTGGAAGTGGAGGAGCTGTGGTGCAGCCATGCACTTTCTATTACAAGGTACTTGTAACAGAAACCTTAGAGGTTACTGGATGTCAGGCTGCATCAGACACAACTGTTACTAGATAGGGCTGGATCTGCTTTTTCATCCATTAATACCATCCCAAAGTCCACCATTATCATACAAGTATGAATAGAGTGGAGTTGAATGCAGTTTAGTTAAGCCTAGCCTAGATTAAATGATTGTGATATATCAGCTAGCAAAAAGTAATGGATCATCTTTTAGTTTTGGGAACATAGGGATGCCAAAAGTTGTTTATGATTAGTTAAAAAGCAGCACTGCTGACATTATTAAGGATCAATTCAATTAATCACAACAGTCAGTCACCTTTATATTGTAAGGTAACCCTCCAATAATACAGAGAAAAAATCCCAACAATCAGACGACCCCCTATGAGCAACCACTTGGCAACACTGGGAAGGAACAACTCCTTTTTAACAGGAAGAACCAGGCTCAGGCATTATCCTTTGTAATTAATAACCGGGTCTACCTTAAATGTGTAGACCCTTTAAGGGTACCGGCTACTTTTAATTTAGTGCTTCAGTCCCAGCTAATCTGAAGCTGTTTTCACGATTTTCAGAAAGGCCTCAAAAGAGTAGATTATTAATAAAATATTGACTTTAAAACCCCATTTATGAGGGACAAACTGTATTTTTTGTTACAGAAACAGAATCTGCAGCTGAAAATCAACCCTTTAAGGGATATTCCACCATTTCTTGGGCTTTACACCTGCTGGGACACTGTAATGTGAGCTGGCCGACATGTTCTCAGTCAAACTAACCAGTTGCCAGTGCTAGTTTCATATTTGCACACAGGCATGAGATAAGCATCACAGGTAATAGGCAATGTACAGAACAAAAACCAAGCTATCAGTGCTTATAGGGACCCGACTGATAGAAATGATGTCAAAGGTGAAACAGTGCATAGGATAGGTCAACTGTTAATTGCCATATGTCCAAAAGTGAACAGCAATTTAACTGAGTGCTTTCAGAAAACAACACAAAGCATCAGTTTTACACAAAGATACCATACACTCTCCATTAATTACCAATTACCTGTGACAGTGACATTAACCTAAATCAATTATGCCAGTACAGTGAATAGACTTGTAAGTGGAAAAAGTGACAATGGAATCAATTATTATGCAGATTCAATTAGATAAAGAGCATGTAAGGTGTCATATTACACGTCATCGTGTTACATTATGGTCTCATATCAAACGGCTCACAGGCTGGTCTGAGAACTGTGTGAATGCGTTGCTAAGGCACGTGAACGTCCTCCAGATAAACGGAAAATGAAGCGAGCTCTCAGTGGGGACTCCAGAAACACACCTCCTGTCTGCAAGGCCGACGGATCGGTTAGCTCTATTTAACTTATGTATGTGTGCGAGGGAAGAGGAGACGGAGAGCGCAAAGAGATAGAATGAAGGGCGCTCGCATGCTGTGACTTGTCCTGTTCGGATTCAGACAGCAGTTGGGGACCCTGTGGCCTCCCAGCAGCGCAGCGTGACACAGCTACTAACTTTCTGCAAACACACACACAGACACACACACACACACACATATGCAGCATGGTTCCTTCTAGCCGGAAGTAGGACAGGCAAAAGAAGACAGCAAAAAAGGAGAGGAAAGTAAAAAGCGGAGGCAAAAACAGGACAAATGATGATAAACAGATAAACAGAAAGACAGACACACACACACACACACACACACACACACACACACACACACGCACACGCACAGACACACACACACACACACACGCACTCAGCCAGATTTGATAGAGGCAGTACATTGCGTGATCTGTTCTCCAGTGTGCTCGTGGTGCCGGTGGAGTGTTTTTTGGAAACTAGGTCATTGTTCCTCCCACTCAGCCTGTCTGATCCGGCACGTAGCCTGGCTCTTTTTTTATTTATTTTTTATTTATTTTTATTTTTTTAACCAACTAAGCACCTCACTTGTCTCTTTTTTTTTTGTTGGGTGCAGGGGGAAGTGGAGAAGTGGGATTGTTAAAAGTCAAGCACTTTTTAAATGCGGCTGCACGCATGTGTGCACAAACACGGAGACGCAAGCAGGAACAAACGCTGTCGACGTCGCTGAAAAGCTCGTGCACGCATACTCGCAGATGGCCGAAGAGCCCGACTACATTAGGTGGAGAGTTCTCCTGTGGTATGTCCAATATGTCCAGCAGTGCTCTCCTCTCCTCCTCCTCTGCTAATGGCTCCGCACTGACAGATGAGCTTAGAGGCTTTTAAATATTCAGCCTCTGCATATTGACCGGGCTCAGATTGAATTATACAGTCATTTATTCATCACTCATTTCACACGAGAAGGTGTGACGCACTGCCCTCGTACCAATCTGTGAGACATGCATATGCGCACACATAGCCCCACTCACACACACACACACATACACTGTGGGTAGAGCAGACAGGAAGGGCACAGAGGCTGAGGCTCTGCTATCCAGGATGAGTAATCATAGCTAACTGTGCCAGCAGAGAAGCAGCATGAGAAGAGGGATGGGAGGAGGGTAAATGGGTAAGAAAGGAGTGGGGAAGAAGGAGAAAGACGGGATGTGAAGAGCGGCAGGAGAGAGGGAAAGAAGCCCAGAGCTGAATGGAGGAAATGAGGGTGAATGGTGAAAGAGTGAAGGAGCTGGACAGGAATGGAGGGAGCATTAAAAAGTCACTCCAGCAGATGGGGGGGGGGGGGGGTTCAATCAATCCACTGCCCAGCCAAAATGAGCTGCACTGTACTTTGAAAGTTTGAGTCAACTTATGCGTGATATGATGGCTGGGAGGGCTGAATCGCCTCAGCACCTTTTACCTGAATTGGTAACATTCTGGTATCAGAAGAATAACCAGGTTAGTGTCTCACTTCACACAGAAAAAGTCAATAAAGCCCAGCTCCTCAGTGTTATCCTGACTCACATGTCCTCCTTTTGAGGCTTGATCATAGCAGAACTTGTAACACGCACCCACATCAGCTCATTTTAATGGAGTGTCATGACCACTGGATCCGCTAAGAGATAATGATGCATCGTTTTCTCGTACAGTTTTCTACAACCCCGCTTTAGTAACCTGGTCATTGTGCCCATTTTTTCCATGAACGTCAATGCACTGTCATCATGATGAGCACAACTTCCAACAGGACGCGTGAATACATTTTGCCATGCCTGGCTAATGGACATGTCAGGCTTAATTGTCAAACTTAGACTTGCAGATTTGGAGTATTTTCGCCGTTCCATTCATCATTCATGGTGTTTTTCTCTGCTTTACATTTGGTCATTTGGTTTATGCTAATAGGACAAGTCTGGGTATCCGCAGTCCACCATATAAACTTGGTTTACCAAAAATAGGATGAGTGATGATGGTTTTCTCCGTAAACAACATAGAGATATGTGAAAACAATACTTGCCTTCTTCTTTCCTCATATTAAAACTTCTGCTTTATGTCTATGAAATTCACCATTAGGAACCATTAATCCAAATTCTTGAATTTTCAATCATTCTTACTAACAGGAATATGGCGGTAATATAATTACAAAAGGACACTGCAAAGTGCTTTGAGAATATTAGAAAATACAAAATGCATGCCTAAGGTTTAATAACACATTTGTGATTTTTTTTTATTTTGCTAATTTTAATGAGCTTTCATGGAAAATTTACTACGACAGTCTGTTTCATTTGTACCAAAGGAAAAACATGATGTGCAATGATGTGCGAATATTTTAAAAATGAAATAAAAACTAAAATCAGACTTCACTGGACATTTCCAACTAACTTATAAAACATTAAATTCAATAAAAACTTCAATAATTTTACTAAATGAATGGACGTCACAGTGAGACCACCATCAGAGTATTGCAGATTTTGACTGAAAATGTGAACTTGAATTACAAAAGCCAAACATCAAAATGAGCTTTCCTTACCTAAAATAGTTGACTATGAGTTGTCCTTGAGTATTCAACATGGAAGCCAAATTAAAGGGGAAAACCACATACAATATACTGTAAGTTATACTATACATACCATATGCTATAAGTTTTGTGCCACAACAATAGCTTTAGTGGCCTCTGGAGTCTCTGGATGTCTGCTACAGGAACTGAACATCAATCAGAAAAGGTGATCACTCAGAACAACTTTATATTGATTTGGACTGACCCTTCTCACTATGGGAAGAAGTGGATACAAATCATCCAGCAACAGCATAACAGAGGCGCTAAAGGTCTACAATGGACGTGTGAAGGTTTCGTGAGATTTTCCACTTGTCTATACAAAAAAATCTTCTGCTGATATTGAAATCAGAGTATATCAACTTGTCACATTTTATCAGCCCTTGACATCCTGTTAAAGCCAAGGATGTTAAAGTTTACCAGTATAATGAGTTCAATATTTTTTGTATAGATTATTTTTAATTATTTTAAAAAATGTACATTTTAACTGTATCACTGACTAAATTTACAAGCTGCTGAATTCAGTCGTCCCTGATAGAAAAGAGCCACAAGCGTACAGTACATATCAGTGTAGCTCTTTAGCTCGGCCTCAGGCTGCAGTGTGCTCTGTGCCATCCCCATAGTACAGGCTGATGAAGTGCCTGGGTGGTGGTCTCTCTCTATTCTAACCTAGACCCACACCAACCAGTCTCCATCCCACTCTGTCCTGCCCCCACTGAGCTGGGTGATAAAAGAGCTCAGTGTCACCAGGCTCCAGAGAGGGGACAGATTCATTACCTGACCTGTGCTGCTGACTGGGACACAATTGACTCTGACGGCTCTGTAATGCTCTGACATGGAGAGAAGCAGATAGATGACTGAGTGCAGAAAGAGGGGGCTGATAAAAGAGGGAAGAAAAGGTTGCAAAAGATGGATAGAAAAGTGAAAGGGGAGGGGGTTGCAGATGAAAAGGGGGCAGATAGATGAGGGGATATAGAAGGAGAATCTGGGGTACAGATACATAAGAGGGGAGAGGAGTGAAACAGGAGGACTAACAGAAAGTAAAAGAGTAACTGAAGATATGTTTTCATCTTGCTGTCAAGCTGATTTTACACAGAGCTTTCAAATGCCACAAAATGAATGCGAATGAATGTGAATTATCACATTAGCTGGTTTGAAGTGCATCAACAGTGCTCCTTTGAGTGGTCGCTCTGTGTACTATTGAACAACTTGTTGTTGTCTTTTAGCCTCTGCTAATGCTGGCCATATTTCATGCTTTCATCACAAAATGAAAATAAAGACACGCACCTGTCACCAGTCTGCACTGCTAACTAAACCTCAGCAGGAGCCTTGGTTGTAGGAGTCAGGAGGGATTAGACATGCAAAGCTCAAAGGTGCCCATTTCCAGAAATACCTAACAAATACCAATGACATTATTGCTGGTAGAGCAATGCTTTGTTTTGTTTATTATCAGTGTTTCTCAAACTTTCTGCTGCAGACTTCTCTATTGGTGCTACGTACAGTATTTGATATCATAAGTAAGTTAAAATCCCCCACAGCAGTACATTAGCAGTACATACATTAGAGACTATTTCGGTCGCTATATGCAATTTTAATTTCACCCTATTGATAGCAGATTTATTTGATTTGTTAGCAAATTGTATTAAGACTTATTAAGACTAAATCTTATAATGATAGGCGACTGTAGTCTTGTAGTCTCTTTGTCTCTCAAGCCAGTCGAGCTATTTCATTAAATTAAGGAATCTACCCTATAACTAAAAAGTGATGCTATAACTAGCATTAGATTGTAAGTCCTACCATCTCTACTACCTCATCCAAGTATGATCATAATAGCCAAAATGTTAACCTTAAGGCTTCAAGACATCAGTGCAGCAGCAGTGGATAGATTTCAGTTCTACATAGTCCGTGTTTATATGACCCACAGCTGTGCCTTAGAGTTTAGATTTGGGTTTAGTTGGAGTCTAGGCCTGCCCTTTGTCACCAACCTCTAAGTGTAGCCATCTGGTTGAAGAGCTCTGCTTTGGCGGTCTCAGGAGATCGTCTCTGCTTTTTACAGATCAGGTAGTGGCCTCCAGCTCAGACTAGGGCGGATCCCAGCCAAGTGTGAAGTGGTGGGCATGAGAATAAGTCCTCTGTGTCTGACACCATGAAAAGGGTGGAGTTCCCACTCCACGGCAGGTACAGTATGAGTCGGAAGTTAAAGGATCTCAGGGTCTTAGCCACATGCCCGCTTGTTCATGTGGTACCACGTGAGCAGAGCAAAACCATCACGGTTTGGGCATCTGACAATGATGCCTACTGGACGTCTTCAAAGCATCCAGAAGGTGGGCCTTGGGCAGATCCAAGGCATCTCTCTCATCTGACTTGGAAACATGTTAGTATCCCACCGGATAAGCTGAGGGTGATCACTGGAAAGAGGCAGCACTGGGCTTTTCTACTTAAGACCATTGCCTCACAACCCAGATGTGAATAAGCGACAGAAGATGGATGGACGTAGTGTAGCTTTGCAAACCGTAGCTTTAGTTACTTCAAATATATTATTTGAGTAGCAGCATCTTTTTCAAGCCACGGTGTTGTTTTTCTTTTTTCCTAAGATAACTTGGTTCTTCAGATGAAGAGTGTTTATGTGCTATTCTTGGATTAAGTTACCTAGAACAACATTTGCTTTTCCTTAAGCTACTGTCTTAACTGAATTATAGCATAAAGCTACAGACAACAGGAGTAAATCATTTCAACTGCAGTGGTTCGTTTGACGCTCAGGCACCATGTAAAATCATATTCTAATTGTGCTGTGAACCCTTTAGTGATCTGACTAATAGAATTTACTTGATTTCAGGGAACGGAATCAAATTTGAGAATGATATTTGGATCCAAATTTGTGAAACATTTAGTTAATATGGAACATTTTATACATTTTAGTGTTTAAATGAAAATCCCCGTGACAATGGCGTCAGTATCTGCTTCCATTAGTCTGATAACAATCAGAGACTTGGTTAAATAGAATATGAACAGGATTTTATGAGTAGGAAATGTGCAGCTTTAGGCTGTTACAGCCAGTCTACACTGAAGGCTTAGCATGTACTATACAACAGCAGAGCACAGAGCAGCAAATTCAGTCCTTTTTCTTTTCTTTAAACACTGTGCTCAGGTGCAATATCAAGTGTAGGTCCTCTACATTTTAGCAGCACTCAGAGAAGCATACACAATCATCATTCTTACACTTGTAAAACTGAAGAAAATAGACTTGAAACATAAAAATAGGCTTTGGGCTACATTGAAGTGGTGCAAGTGAAATGTGACTCATGCAACTTGTGCAGACTTAGCTGTTAAATATAAGCATTAAATATGACTAAGAAAACTTTATGCTTCCATCACATCAACCTTGATAGCTCTTTATAACATATAAATAGCAGCATAAAACAACTGATTCATCAGTGGTGAACCCTTCCTAACATTTAGCATAGTGTGTTAAAATAATTAAACATAACAATATATATTTGTTAAACCCACAAAAGGAGCAGGACGAGTTAGTGGCAGCAGTCAAGATAACGACAGATAGATGGATAGAAACGAATAAAACCAAAGATGTATACAGTGCATTTCCACACTGGAAGAGGATAAAAAAGGGAAATGAAGAAAAACTGTGCAGTAGATACCACACACACCTACACAAACACACACACACGCTCACTAATCTGTCAAGGCAACAAAGAGAGGCAAGCCAGGGCCGCATTTGCATGACAAACTGGCCCCGCTAGTTTGATTGAAGAGAAAACAATTTTAGGAGACAGGCTGACTGTGTGGTATGGTGCCTGCCACCTCTGGGTGGGCCTCAGGACCCATAATCGGAGTGTGTGCACATGTAGGTGGCTGGTTGATTTGTTTGTGAGCATGACTGTGTGAGACATGAGTTGGTAGTTAGGGGATATGGGATTTAGTTGCATGGCAGGAAAACAGAGTGGTAGAATTCATCAGGTGCTGCAGCTGTGTGTGTGTGTGTGTGTGTGTGTGTGTGTAAAAGAGGATTTGTGTGGGTTCCTTTACAAATGCAGGCAAATGCAGGTGTGTGTGTCGGTCTCTGCCTGTATGTAATATTTGGATATGTACAGTTGTGTTCATTGTGAATCTGAATGTTGGGCTTTTAATGATTTCTTTCAACTGTTCTTTTTCCAGGCTGGAATGATTGTACAGCATCCATCTTTAATGACTTTAAAAAACAAGTTTTAGGGGTTTTTTTTCTCTAATCCACACGGGGTCAAAAGTATACATACATACACCCCCACTAATATTTGGTCCCGTAGCAAGCTGCACCCCAACCAGAAGCAGAACTCCATTAAGTTAATTTAAATTGGTTTGTTTTCAAGTGTTTGTTTTCAGGGTTTAGGTCAAAGCTATGGGAAGGCTCACAATATTAGCCTGCTTTATCCATTCCAAAACCACCTGTGATCTATTTTCCTCCTGTTGCAACACCCAGTTGTGTCCAAGATGCAAGTTGTGTTTCTGTTGACAGGAGGTGATGCTAAAGAATTTGGAGATAGTTCTCCCTCATAAGCCTTACCTTTGCTCCTCCAAACATACCTCCTGTCCCTGTGGACATATAGCTCAGTCTTTGTCTTGTCTGACCTTAAAACTTTCCTCCAGAAGGCAATTGGCTTGTCCTCATGGACAGCGGAATATTTCAGTTGAGTCTGAAGGTGCCGATTTTAGCACAGAGGCTTCATGCTTGGCCGGCATCCTCTCGGTCCATGCCCATATGAAACTGGCTTCCCTGTGGATAGTGATGCTGGTGTTCCAGCAGGTTTCAGTTCATGGCAGAGCCTTGGTGGTTCCTGGCTATTCCTGAACATCCTAACCAATCTTCTCTCATCTGAGGGTCTTCTTCCACTTCTTGGCAAAGTGGTGACACATCCAAATAACTTATACTGCACAAATTTGTTTGAACTGAGATTGTAGTTGCTTAAAAATATCTCCAAGGGACCTTCCTAACTTGTTTAAATCAATTCGGCTTCTTAGAGCTTCACTGAGCTCCTTTGACTTTCTTTGACGCTCTCAAACGAATCCTTTTTATGCTGCCGAAGAGAAACTACCATTTGTGGTCAATCATGATCACTTATGAGAAGTTAATAGGCCGTGCACTTGTCAAGTTAAAAGGCATAATAGCACCTTCAGGATCAACTATTAAAAGATTTAAGTGAGTGTATGTATACTTTTGACCCCGTGTGGATTAGAGAAAATCTGAAATAAATTCAAACTTGTGATGGATGCTTTATAATCATTCCAAACTGGAAAAAGAACAGCTCAAAGAAATCATTAAAATCCTAAAATTACCATGACACGATGAGTGCATGTAAACGTCCAACCACAGCTATATAGTCTTTTTCCACAGTCAATTGGAAAAAAACTGTTTGTGTGTGTGTGTGTGTGTGTGTGAGAGAGAGAGAGAGTCTCTGTTCTACCTTAATCCCCAGATTGCCAGAGCTGAGGGGTCAGACATACGCTGGCCTTGTTGCTACAGTCACTCTAATCTAATCCTATCGTCACTCTAAAACCTTGTCTGGGTGAAAACACGCTCACACACACAAACACACACCTAACTTAACTCTCAATCTCTTATGACTTGCTTTTATGTCCACCTATGGTAGGCATACCCATGGACTCACACACCCACTGCTGCATTCTCTTGCTCACACATGGGGACACACACACACACGTGCACAGGTAACCAGTTGCTCAGATGCCTGACACGGCTCGCGGTAGCTCTCTGTACACAAAGGGCTTTGGAGTATGACAGATGTAGGCTGACGGATTTCTTTGGCTTGCTGTACAGACTGTGGGTGCTTACAGGGTTTTTGTCAGCCTCAGTGCACGTGTGTGCTGTCAGTTCTTTCGTCTTGTCTACAGAAAGTCTTTCAGATATGCACAGATACACAGATATGCTGCTATTTAGATCATTCCAACTGTTAGGGTTAACGTAACTTTATTGTTTCCTGCAAGTCCCAGATTAAGGCTGCTGCTGCACCCATCCACACATTATATTTTCGTTGCCGGAAGTGAATGAAGGATGGAATAGTTGAATTTTTCTGCCAGTTAAGTCTATAACAGCAGTTCCAATTGAAAAAAACAAAAAACACACAAAAAAAACCAATACAGTGATTTGCAAATCTCTTAAAGCCATATTATATTTACTGTAGACCAGAAAACATGAACAAATGCTTACAATGAGAAAATGTAACATTTTAAGAGGAAAAAATAATAGTAATAATAAATAAAACATGTCTTAAAAATTTGGAAGAAGGTCAATTTTCTTAACTCTGACTTTTAACAACAGTCTATAAATGTCTGGGAGCTGAGGAGACCAGGGGTTAGTTTCATGATGTGGTGAAAGGTCAGCCCTTTATTCTTGTACTGTGAAGCCATGCAGTTGTAACAGATGCAGTATGTGATTTAGCATTGTCTTTCAGAAATATAAAGGCCTTCCCTAAGAGAGATGTTTTCTCAGTGGAGGCATATGTTATTCTAAAACTTGTATATTGGGTGCTCTGAACATTTCCAAGATATGGATCACCTATAGGTCACCTATAGACCACAGTCCGTCCCTACAGTGCTACTGCTGCTCTGCTAACGTCCCATATTTTGAGGACTTGAGGGTTAACTTTTCACAGGCCCCACGTTTTGGACCCATGGAAGCAGTTCTTCCCTAAAGACAGAAAATCTGTATAGAACTGAAAATTTGTGCCAAACCAGGCACAAGGAATTTCTCCTCCTGTGAGAGGAGAAATTTTCAGGTAGCGATGGCTGTGTGGCTTAAGCGTGGCTCATATCTGCAGCTGCACTGTGAGCCTTGACTGACAGTGATGACTCAGGGTGAGTCTGATTCAACTGTTCAGCCTTATAGTGTGGGTCAGATAGCAGGTATGTTGTGACATTTGGGTCACATCTGTCACAGCCAACATAACCTATGTCTTGCTAGCCCACCCAGCACCTGGCATTTTTATGTGCACTTCCCAGATGTGATAAAAATGATTGTATCAGTGTTATTTATCATATTTTGGTCATTAGCGAGTCCATTCAGATGGGACTGTCTGGCATCACAGTGGTTGTGTAAACACAGAAGACGCCAGAAAAACAAAGCAGGCCCAACTTTTGCAGCAATGCGGCGTGACATCATATAGACAGTTCTCCAATTAATGTAGACCCATATATGCATCGCTAGTGGATAATTTAGTTTATCTAAAAACTGTCATTGTAAAAAATAAACCTGTTCTGTCCCATTTCTTTGTCCCATATCTACTAAAATTAATTTTCAGAATAGGATTTTGAAACTGATACCAAAGATGCGTCGACTAGAAGGTTGAGGGGTAGCACTGCCTGTCACCAGCATTTTTCCCTCTTCTCTTTCCCTTCAACACCAACAGGTTGCAATAGCTGGTTTGGGGTTTACTTCTTAATATAAAGTGCCTTGAGGCTGTTGTTGTGAGTTGGTGATTTATAAACTTAACTGAACTGAACAGAAATGAAGTTCAGTGTTCGCTTTTTAATCTGTGCTAAGCCATCAAAGTCGGACTGTCGAAGTAGAAAGGAAACTTTCTCAAACCCGATAGACTACTTCATAACCTCCAGTCTGGGTCTAAGTTGTAGTGGGTGCCAAGAATCTTGCAATATTGTGGCTACTCAGTCAAGTAACACTGACAAGAAACAGGATGATGTTTGGTTTTTGTTTTTAAATCCAAACGCGACCGTTGAAAATTATGAGTTGAGGTTTGCCCATCATATCATCTTCATGTGCAAAGGTATCACATTCTCAACCTCGTCTTTTTTACCCTCTCCACACAACTTAGTCTGTTATCAAAGAACAAAAGAGTGCCTTTGACAGGAACCTGGCCAAAAGCGTGTTATTGTCAACAAAATGCGACTGTTTCTGCCCTCTAAAAATACATCCAGAGCTGATGAAGCATAGTTAGGAAAAAACATAATTAGATTTTACTATCTGTGTGTTTCCAGAGATCAATCGATCAGTCTGCTTATGAGCAGAATTGTCCATTGTTATGCTAATCAGCTGTGCTGTTGACTGCAGATCTACCTCAGATATATATCTGACCCTTCACATCACCTTCTGTTACATTAACTGGTGCCACAACGTCATGTGTGTTGCCACAATGCAGATACCGGTGACTGGTTATCACCTTGCACAATAAATAATGCCTCTGTGAAACAAAATATAATATATTTATATTAGACCCAAAAACGCTAATCTGCTAGTTTGGTAGAATTACTGGTTTATTCTTAATCAGTTCCAGCTCCAACGTAATCTGCTCAGTTGTTCATTTTTTTTAAGTAAGAGGCTCAACACGGCACCAACTAGCATAGGTATCGTGACAGAATGACACAAATATGCAAGTCATACATAAAAACAGCAGTGAATTTTCAGCAGGCTGAAACTTTTGAGTTTTAAGTAACAGAAGTGGATAAAAAGTTACTAAATAGTGAGTGTTTAATTAGGAACATGATTTGAATTTTCCATTCAAGTTAGAAAATTTGGAATCAGCACATCAGATATTTATAAAATCTGATTCATCCAAAAAAGTTGCAATTGGTGTGGAACCAATTGCAACTGTGCACTTACCACTATGTGGAAGTGGTTGTAGTGGTTTTTAACGTTACAGTTGGGGTTTTTTTTTTTTGTTTTCATAAGGAAAACAGACTCAAATGCAAACAAGGGAGGCGGACCATCTAAATAGAAGGCTGTTTATTAGGCTGGCATGTTCAAAATCCTAAAACAGAGTCCAAGAACAGAAAGTCCCCCCAAAAAAGCAAGCAAAGCAAAAATCCAAATAATCACTAAGATACACAGGCAGGAAAGCAATATGATGTTGCTGAGGCTATACGTACACAAGGTAATGAGGGAAGTGGAAACAAGAGAGTAATGAGACATGGCTGTAACTAATTAAGGTGACAGCACACAAGAAATACAACCGAAGGCAGCTCATGAGAGACAAACTGGCAAAATAAAACAGGAAGTAAATAAGCACAGAGACAAGAGACAGAAAAATGGTAAAAACAATTTATAAAGAAACCTACCAGGAAACACCTAATACATAAATGAACATACAAAATGTAAAACAAGCAGGAATTGAAATTTAGCTAGAAATAAAACAAATTGTAACAATAATTAATCTCATCCCAGAATACAAATAATAGCCAATACTAAAGTCAAAAGTCGGGCCAGAAACCCAGGGGCCGTGACATTTGTAATATTAAATAGAGACATGTGTATGTGGCGCCAGGGCTCGCTGTGGTTAAATCAAGCTGTTAGTTCATAATAAGTGAATCAAAACAAATCTGATTTCTCCCTAATCTGAAATATCCTGCTGTTATCTCTGTGCTGCTTGTTATATTTAGCATTTAGTGCACAATGGGACAGCTGAGCTTTTAGCACAAAATGTTTATTTAGTGAGTAAGATTTTTTTTTTTTTTTTTAAAAACAACCTTGGATTTGCAACAGCATCAAAATGCAAAGGAGAAAAAAAAATGCCCCTGTGAACTTCCTGTGATGACAGAAGCCAGATTTAGGGAGGATTATGGACTACCTGAGAGTGTGGGATCACACCAGCGTCCAGTCCACTGGCAAGTGGTAAAACCTTGTGACCTCACTTCTTCTCCGTGTGTGTGTGTGTGTGTGTGTGTGTGTTGCAGTGGTGTGTCTCATTAGCTCTTGGTTAAGGTGGGGAGTCCTAGCAGTGACAGATTTATTAAATATCTCAGGGCCCACAGTAGACATGGCAGGGAGGGAAACCCCCCACTGCTCATGTAATTAATGTGGCCACTCAGTTCTCATGTTTAGAGTCTCTGTGTGTGAGAGAGTCTGTATGCTGCTAAAGTGAAAAGGCTGGTATGCCTTTCACTTTACCAGCATGAGTATATTTGTTAATGAGTATGTGTGTGTGTGACTGGATGGTTGTTTTTCCTTGTGGTGTGTAGGGACAAGGGTGGAGGTGGGGTGTGGTGGGGGGGCTTTTCTGGGACTGTGACTGAGGCGAAGTTCCTGCTGAGACAGAGAAAGCAAGAGAGAGATAAATGAGAGATGTAGATGATGATGAAGAGAGGAGGAGAAGGAGGGTGTGAGATAAAAATGTTTGAAGACTCAAAAACAATCCTGTCATGATTAATTACTCAAGTTGTTCCTTATGTTGGAGGTTTTCACACTGACGGGGAAGCCTGCCCTGAAAAACAAGCTGAAGGAGAGAAAGAAAACCTCAATAATTCTACAGGAGAAACTTGTCTAGGAGTTGAGCAACTCAGAGCCTGAATCAAGCTTTAACAGCTGCTGTAGTTTCTGCTATAGTTTGTGTTCCATCAAAAAAAGGTGATGGAACAGTTACACAAATGAAATGTCTGTAAGATGGACTTGTACATATGCTTATTCATACAGTTATCCAATCCCCTCCAGTGAAATGCCACTGAGATGCATTCAGTTTTCATGTATTTTCCTTTATCCAGGTAAAAGTCTCATTGAAATGAAAAATCTCTCTTTCAATAGAGACCTGGTCAAGAGGGCAGCAGAAATGAAAACAAATATAACCTCTAACAATATAACAAGTAAAGAAACAAATATAACTGATATTTAGTACAGGCAGGTGGGCACAAACAAAGCATTAAGAGAAACATTAAAAGACGCCACACTGACAAGAAAACTATGTTCTCGATGCTTTACTATGGACTCCATCACAACCAGTTCTGACAGTTTCAGGTTGTCTGTAGATCATTCCTGGAAACGCCACTCAAAAAATGTTTTTGTGCCTATAAATATGAAGAAATCATTTTTGAGAAAAATGTAACTGAAATATATAAAATCAGAGGTTTATTTATGAAAATAATTAATCATTAGGGAAACATTGTGAGGAAAATACAGGAAACTGAATGTATACCAATCTAGTAAATTTCATTAACATTTTACACTGTAAAAAATTACACACAAAGTTTTCATGTAATCAGATGACTTAAAATCAGCATTTGGGGCATAAATATTTTTTTGAGTGAGGGGCAGGATATTCAAAAACGTTATTTTTCCTCATTTCGTTCTGACTATGGGGACAAACTTTTGTAAAATACTGTGACACAAGTAAAAAGGAACCAGCCCGAGCAAAGATCTGTGCACAAAAGTCAACCAATGGAAAAGAAGCAGCATGCAGACAGCAGTGATGTAAACAACTTTTGGCCATGGCCACGTGCATTCACAGATCACTATAATCCAATAAAGGTAAAAAGTTGTAGAAATCAAGAGTTTTCTTACTTGGAATGAGAATCAAAGCTAATTTAAATTTTACCTGGGACACAAGATTTTCATTGTGCATTTTAAATGTCACATTCTTACCTGTACTGATACCTAAATACTTACAAGTTGTGATCCAATTTCAAGAAGACAACGCTTTGTCATTTGAGAACATGAAGTTGCTTTTGCCTGTGTTTAACATCAACTTAGGTTGTGCTGCATCAAAGGCAGTGTGCAGAAAATTTGAGAGTTTGTACAAATAGGAGATAAACAACATATGATTGTGTACACTGCATAAAAATAGAATACAGCATTTTTATACAAATAGAGAAGATAAGTGGTCCGAATGTGGGGCTGTGGGGAACTCCTCTGGATACAGGGAGAAAAGAAGAAGACCCAGCAAAGTGGACACACTGTTAGTAAGATGACAAGGTCAACTGTGTCACCAGTCTGCAACAAATCAAGAAAAAAAGCAGCACCGTATTTTTACAGGTTTAGATCAATAGTGTTGTTCAACACGTTACCAGCAGCTGTTATTGTGCTATGTTGTTTTATGAAACCTGATGTTGAGAAAAATGTTGGGAAAGAATAAAAGTTTGGTCCAAAAATAGTTCAATAATAAGCTTTTTGAGAAGTTTTTTCTAAAACACACAATTTTAGATATCCTCCTGTAATTTTTCACGAGTTAATGGATAAGGCAGATTTCCCATATGACAGGCATCTCATTGATCAAGAGGGTAGGATTAAAAATATAAGTTAGTCGTTTTATTATAAAAACTGTACAGAGTTTAAGAAAATAAGGACCAAATTGATTCTGCAGATTTTATTTGGATTCAACAGTTTTTTCTCATGACATTCTGAGACAGCATGAATGTGCTGCTGAGAAAAAGCAGAAGAAATTATTTGAAAAATCATGTCAGTGTGGATGGTAATCTCAAAGAACTGCACAAGAGGAGGAATTGGGGCTGTTTGGTGTGGTGGTCTTAACGGCTCTGGAGCATAGGTAGTTCATGTCTTGAATAATTTGGTCGCTTGTTATGATTCTACTAATATGCAGAATATTCTGAATCATGAGACAGCCTCAGCATGTGCAAATTAACAAGAGGTCAAATTTAGTGTGTATCGCTATCTGTAGATCATTATGCCAGTGTGGTTGAATACTTTCTTGCTTCATTTTTTCTCTACATTGCTTCAGTGTCTGTGGAGCCCCAAGGTTGCAAATCGAGGGGAAAAGGATTGACAATCTTGGTTAACATCTGGAGTTTCTCGATCGCATTTAGCTGCAGTGAAATGTGGATTTCTTTTATGTTCCATTAATGGAGTTATTCACTGTTTACATAGCTGATCTCTGATTTTTACTTTTGTATAAGCTGTTTGTATACATCTAAAATCAATTGCCATACACATACGTCACTCAAAGGCTCTTCTTGTGTTGGAAAATACCTAACCTGAAGAGGGGGTGTAGTTGTGCTGTTCCAGTTATGGCTCATTTTGATACAACAGGCCAGTCCTTATACACTATTCACACTTTGCAAGCCATCTAGTGAGACCGATTGGACGTCTGTTCTATGGCAATAACATGTTGCCTAGTGTTTACTGTGTTGACCAATCAGAGAGACTGTTCCCGACTGGAGACTGGACCATTAGCTCATTAAAAACTGCTTAACCAAGACAGCAGTTGGACACACGGTGCTATTAGAACTGCTTAAACTTTGAGGAAACTGTCCAAACAGAATGAACTATCAGACAGCATGGGGCCGCTGAGAGCCAGAGGTCATCACAGCAGTGCCACTGTCTCTCAGTTTAACTCTCCCCCTTGTTATTGCTTAATTAAAAGAGGATTTGTGTGGGTTTTTTCTAACTAGCCACATATCCAGAAATCAGATTAAGAGTCCTGGCTGAATATCAGCACTGATTTTACTGAACAGCTTTGTATGCTTTCAAACTGTTGTCCTTGTTTCTTATCTACAGGTTTACCTTTTATTTCTCAAAGCTTAATGATAAATTTGGAGGTTTCCCTTTCTTCTCTTTTTAAAATCTGAAACAAAAAAAGGAAAACAGCTTTTAAGAAAATGAGATGTGGAGATCAGTGAAAGTTAAAGTTGAAATATGGAATATGAAACAAGGAATATTTCAGAGAGCAGAGCTCGATTAGCTTGCTTGGAAAATAGTGAATGGCAGGGTTTGGATGGTAGTGAAAGCAGACAGACACAGGCAGCTCTCCCACCTGCACACTCAGACCGTCTCGCCAACAAACCAATCACTCTCCGAGGAAGCAGCCTCTCACTGGGTGTCACTGGGCAGACAACAAGCACACGCACTCACACTCACAAAAATCAGAGAACGAAAATCGCAGTACAAATCGCTTTCCAGACCGCTGCCAAAAAATCTCCAGCTCTGTGTTACTGACCGTCTGGATTGTGTCGCTCTTTGCTTCCTGCTAGGCTCACAGATTCATCTGACACGGTGTGTGTCTGCACAAACATGACAGTCACACATGATTTAAGCATTAAAGAAATACGTGCTGCCAACAAGAACAGCGACCGAAATTTATGGTGCCTGAAAACCAGAGGAAAAAAGACATCGCCGTGCCAGCCGCACCCAAAACCCTAAACAATGAGTTCGATACGGGGCCAGCCCAACACATGGTGAGAGTTCTAATGAAAATGAGCTTCAGGTGCAATGTCCCGTGTAGTGAGTCGCAGTGACAGCCAATGCAGCATTTGAGACGCTTCGTGAGATCTTGATAAAAGAATAGCACATTAGCGGAAGGTTTTTTGCCTTCTATTGCTTAGATGGCAGCTTCTGCAAAGTACAGAGTGCCAGCACGAGCAGAGCACATTTTTCTTTCACAAAACATGATGAAGTGAAAGTCGAATTGTGTTTTATTCCATTCAGGTCTGGAGCACGGTACCAGATGATTCACAAAGTTGTACATCATGAACGGTACTCATCAAAAGTAAAGCGAGTGTACTATCAAAATTCAATTCAGTTTTATGTATACAGCACCAAATCACAACAACAGTCGCCTCAAGGTGCTTTAAATTGTGAGGTAGACCCTATAATAATACATACAGAGAAAAACCCAACAATCAAATGACCCCCTATGAGCAAACGCTTTGGCGACAGTGGGAAGGAAAAACTCCCTTTTACCGGCAACAAACCTCCGGCAGAAGCAAGCTGAGGGAGGGGCGGACATCTGCCGCGACCCGTTGGGGTGAGAGAAGGAAGACAAGATGAAAGACATGCTGTGGAAGAGAGCCAGAGCCAGCCTATTAACACATACTGAGTGAGAAAGGTGAAGAAGAAACACTCAATGCAAATATCAAATAGTCTTGGCGAACTCACCACAGTTCCTCTGTGGGTTCAGTCTGTTTCATAGTCTTCTGTCTCTTCATGTTTCCCACCCTGACTCCATGATCAGGATCAGGTCAGGGCCATCTGTTGCAGAACTCTGTTTTTTCCTATGACTGAAGATTTGACTGTTTCTTCTTTTGTTATGTCTCCTTTGTTATACTTAATCTAAATATCCAAAACTCCTAAAATCATACCATATATACAGTCCTGCATGTCTGCTGCTGCATTCACTCACTCATTAGTTGCTGCTGCTATCATTGGCCTCTGGATTTTGACCAAAATGTGAAAAGATAGTGAACTATGATTGGACTGGATCCAATGAACAAAAGAGCATAAACTGTATTTCAAAACTTTGTCTCGAATGTTGTTAGATTCTTTCTTGATTTTTCTCTTTAGATTTTCACCTAATAATTGGACTGTTTTTTTAATTTGTTGCAAAGTGAAATTAATATAAGATGTAAAAGCTGCTCTCCCAGATGCGTAGGCTGGCTTTAACACCATGAAATCAAAGTAAAATGAGTTCAGTCCCAGCTCTAATGCAACTTCATTATTAATTCTATTTTAAGCAGCAGAAGTAAAAGCCCTCAATAAAAGTAATTGTCTTGACACTGATATTGTCATATGCTTGATTATATGTTACCGACACTTTGTTTAAGTTGAAAACTCATCAAGTGTTCTCATAAGTGTTCTGCCTTAAATGTGTGACCAGGGCTTCTTTTACTTTTACTCTGAGTTCACAAGTGATGGGTGAGTGGAGCATAAGACTGTAATTAGTTAACATAAGTGGACAGACATCAGCTGAACAGCTAAAACTATATTAATCCACAAGACTTGCTGAGTCTTTATTTATTCACCTTAGACCTGTAGTTCTGCTTTATGGTCCAGTTTTTTTCTGCGTAAAATATCTCACATGTTAAAAAGCTTTATATGTCCATTTCACAGCAGCCACTAGATGCCAACAGAGATGCCCTATGACCTGACTGCTTTCTCTCGTTGAGGATTTGAAAACACACGTGTAAGCGGTGTGAGGTAGATCTGGGTGAATGACTCTGAGAGCGTGTTGCCTAATAGCATTTTAAGCATATTTTCAGGGACTTTAATAATTCACATTGACAGCTCACTAGATACTGAGAATCTATCAAATATTATAGCCTTTGAGGCCTTTAGTCGCAAAAATGTACAGTTTTTGCCCGGCCAGCAGCACTTCACATTCTTTATTTATTATTTAGTGGTGAGTCGAATGAAATTCCATGGTGATAATAAGCTTACGTGTATGTATATGTGTGTGTGTGTGTATATATATATATGTATATACACAAACCCCCATAATTGGTTTGACAGACATGAAATAGTATTTTTGCACCAAAAGGTAATTACCAAAGTGTTACTACCCGAAAATGTTGCATATCTTGGTGTGATGTAGAGTATATCCTGAAAAGTTGAGGAAACTGGACAAGCAGAGGGGAAAAAAGAACTGGCAGCCCTAAAAAGTTTCTGAAACAATATCTAAGAGTCATGTCCTTAAGACACAGGAAAGAAATTCAGTAAAAACCTGAAACGGCCTGAAAAATGCATCTGGCCTTTCAGTCGATCTAGCTACTGTTTCCTGAAACTTCATCACAAACGGTTTTAGTGGAAGTGTGGCTGTCAAGAAGGAGCTGGACTCAAAACCAGTGGCAACAGGTCTGATGGAGTGATTGAAATGTTCAAATTGTTGTCAATAAATATAGAGGAGATCAGGAACCAGTTGAGCTCTAGCAAAAAACATAGATCTCCTTGGTTGAAAACTTAAAATCTATGTTAAGGTTTTGTGCAACAACTCCATAGAATAGGCAACCATACACTCCCACTAGACTGCTACTTTACAATTTCAAATACCAGTGTCTTGTAATTTTCTGATGAGGTGTCATACAGGTTCAGCCTTTAATAGTAAGTCTTTAAAAGCAGGTGTATTGCAAGAATGCAAGAGCACTAAATCCTTAGGACCAGAGAAAGAGAGAAATACTGGGAATTCTGAAGTGGCTCATCTTCCTATGAAGGGTTGAGGCCAAAAAATGTACATATTGGATATTCCTAAAATATTCAGAGTCTTTGCATTTGAACATATTTCTGTTTTGAATCAGACGTTACAGACTCTTCGGGTTATGCCCCAGCATCTGTCATTATTCCTCACATATGGAGATATAGATCAAACACGCATCGTTTTTGCTGCTAATACCACCCTGTGAGACATTTCTATCTACCACGAATGAGATACCACTGCTGACTTGATGCAGTGTTAATGTTGTTGTGTAGCCTTGCCTTTGGTTTTAGCACCTCAGCAGTGAACGCAGCGGTTACAAGCTGTTGTGGGGTGATCTGTTGACTCCCCATAGTCCTGTTTGCTACTACTGTAAAGAGAGGTTGGGGGGCGGAGAGGGGGTTTCGCTAGCAACACAAGCTGTGAGCAGGGACGCTCGCTGGCCTGGTACAAGCTGTTAACTCATTGGTCCTGCTACAGAGCTGTAGGATGGCAGCGAGGCAGACTGTGGTGAACACTGGCTGGGCTGGTACAAGCTGTCGCGGTCTGTGCTTTTTACAGGCTGTATGGCGAACGCTACAGCTAACGAAGCTATATGGTATGATAACATATACGTGTGGGGAGCCCAACCAGTGCAAGCAGGAGTCGCCTGGAAGCAGCTGTGTTAGTGTAGGCAGTGTTAGCTTGCCGGTTATGCTAACCTGCTTGTCACTATGTTCTGCCAGGGTGGTAGCAGGTCTGGGGTGCTGCAACATGTTCCCACTGCCATCCATCTGTCAGCCCTTGCTCTGAGCACAGGATCTCTCACCTAATGTAATGTTTTCATTATAGTGCTCAATATGGACGCTATAGCATTTTACGCGGTGTGGCCAGGCAGGCAGAGAGGAGGAGTGTTTGGATCCCGGCAACTTGTTCATATGAGCGTCCATCTGTTCCAGACCTGCTGCCCTCGCAGTCAGAGCTTATGTTGTGACATTCTCGGATGTATGTAACGGATGATATATGAAACCGATATATGAAGTCTCTGTGGAGATGGATTGTTGTTCTAGAGATTTCTTGACATGGAAACGAAAAATAGACTGGGGAAAAAAAGATGAAACTAGGTGTTCATTCGGTGCTCGACAGTAATGGAAAATCTCACAATGAGTCAGTCAAACAGAGACGAAAGGAACAGAAAAATGACCTAATTGGGTCTCACATTCAAAAGTTTAATTAGACTTTATAAAACATCCAGATTATTTTGATTAGAGTTTCAATAAAGAAGATTCAGTCAGTAAAGCTAACCGACTACAGCTAATTGTCATGTTTTTTGGGATGCCATTCCAGCATTTGGTGTCTGGAAAACAAAAACTCCAACATAACACCCACGTAGTATGTGCACTCGACAGAGAGAGACTAAGAATAATTATCCTCTTTTTAATTAGGAAAAGGCATCAATACTAAAGTAATAGTCGTGTACTTAATTTGTTTTGGCAAGCGATGAGTGAACAAGGTAGGGTAGATGAGGAAGACGAGCCCAGACGGTGCCAATCAGGATAAACAGAGAATAAGCCTGTACATAAAAGCATGTGTTACTGCTGGTTGTGTGAGAAGGAAAAAAAGTTTCACATTTTTACCCAAACTTCAAACAGTCTGGTTATTACTAGATTATCTGAAATTAATCTCTAAATTCACCCATCATGGTAAACACGATGGAATCTTTAGCCACGAAATTTGTCTCGGTGCTAAAAGGGGATGATTATTGAATATATATTAATCAGGGGTGTAGAAAAATGACTGACAGAAGCATAAAAGGTGGACGTAGCTGTAATGAGGTCACCATTTTTTGCCATCGGCATTTTAGTGTTTTGAAACCAGGTGAGATGAGTGTGGGATGGATCTGACTGTGACACTGAACGCTCATCAGCATGTCCATTATATTTTGTTAACTATATCCTGAATAATCTTCTTTTTGAAACTTAGAATGATAATAATGATTTCTTCAATATGACCCAACATGAGTGGCTGAAGCCATAAACTCTGTTCTCCTAGGACTGGTCAGTGACCCATTGGAAAACTCAGGTTGCTAGTGAAAAATGTGTATTCCTGACCAGTTGACAAGTGATTGCTAATTTCTTCTGCCGGTTGCTGACTGTCACTAAATGAAATTGTTATAAATAGGGTGCTACACCAAATTGCTCCTTGTAATTGCTTTGGTGAATAGCAGGTTGCCACAGTTACCAAAGTTTGCATTGAGTGCAGACACTTGCCAGTACTCTGAAGAAGAACGATGCAAACCAGAAATCGAGAATGTTTGCCTTTAAAGTCATCTTTATTCCTAACTGCTGCAAGCAGCAGTTTAAAAGCTGTAACTTTCACTTGGAAAACTGACACTCGGTTTCTGGTTTGCGTCACACCTTTCACCAGAGACTGTAATCTGATTACTTTTTTCAAGTAACGAGTAATGTAAGGGATTACTATTGCAAAAACGGTAATTAGATTACCGTTACTTTCACGTAGGAACGCTGCGTTACTGTGTTACTAAAACCGTGATTTTTTGCGAGAACGTCTCATGACAGTGACGTAAGCGAGTGCGACGTTCGTGACAACAGCTGTCTGCAGATCATAATATATCGAGTGCGGGACACAGTGTAGCATGCAGCGTTTAAAGCGTGGAAGTACTGACCTTATTTTGAGTTTGATTCCATAAAAAGTGACAAAAACATTAGTGTCCGTTGTGCGTGGGAAGAAAACTTCTTTTTACAGCGAAAAAACCCCTAAACTTCCAAGCAAGCACCGAGTGTACTACGACGTAATGTGAAATTCACAGAGAAACTCGCGGATTCTTCCACTGACCGCTGCAGCACACCTGCACCAGGGTAAACCTCCTCCGCCTACCCCAGTCCTGCTTTACAGGTGAAAATAGAGCAACAGGACCGCTAGTCTTTGATTTTATTTATTTTCTGCTGTGTTTTACTTGCATCTATTTGAAAGAGTGAGTGTAAACACAAAAAAATATTTTATTTTATTTGCTGGAATGTGCAGAAAATAGGTTTAAATGTTAAACAAATTTCTTCCAGTCAGAGAATGTTGCATATAATTTAATTTTTGCTTGATGCATAAAGTTAAAAGATTAAAACTAATAAAACAAGTTTTAAAAAGAGACTTTTCCATTTGATTACATTTTGTATGATGGATTATGCAGAAAAAGTAGAATTGGGCTGAAAGATCTATCGCTTTATCACCTATTCAGGTTGTAAATCGTGTTTTTAAAAAGTAACTAAGTAACTAAGTAATTGATTACTTTTGAAAATAAGTAATCAGTAAAGTAACGGGATTACTTTTTGGGGGAAGTAATCAGTAATTAGTAACTGATTACTTTTTTCAAGTAACTTGACCAACACTGCCTTTCACATTTTCACTGCTACTGTGGTGAGTAGTTCACAAGTGTTTGCAGACAAGTCAGTGTCTCCAGTGCAATTTACAAGCAACTGCAGCAACCTGCTAGTGACCAAAGCAATTACAAAGAGGTTTTTGGTCATCTTAAACATCTTTCCAACCAGTTTAATGCTAGTGACTGGCAGCAACCACACACCAGCTAGTCCCAGAATACACACTTAATGACCAGTGGTTACCAGGGCCTCACTGACCGGTCTCCAGGCCTAGCAATTTTTACAAAATCTGGAAACAACCTCCAGCAAACTTTTGCAAACAGCAATCAATACATATTTTTAATCACAATCAGGGGTTGTGGGGTATTTGCAGACAGGTATGTAGTCATTTGTGACCAAAGGCTAAATTCTATAGGAAGTATTTTTTGCAACCGCGGGTATCGCCCCCTGGCGGTCTTTAAAAGAATGCCGGTTTAAGGCACTTCCTATTAGCCTTCACTTTTTATACCCAGAAGCGATATCCATGTTTTACATTGTCTGTGTGAATGATATGTAAATGATAATGTCGTGCATTTCCTGTTAGTGTCCCCAGAAGGCCTTAAAATCAGTTATGTCAGCTTTTGTTCAGTCAGGGTTAGGCTTTTAAAGGACTATCAATACATTTTTAACAAGACTACTAGGGTACAGTCACGCTAATGTCTCCTAAATCACTTTAGTATAGCAGCGAGCTATGAGCTGAGCTGTGCAGTGACTCTGCCCTCATGCTCATGTGTTATAGATTTAATGATCAGCATATGCTCATTAGAGCTACAAATACAGTTACAATCACTACATCTAAAGCTATTATAGAGGGCCTTATGCACAGACTTACAAAGACTGGAGGAGACATACAGCTTCCTCTGTTTTTCATGCTTTTTTGTATGCGGATTGAATGGTGATGCCATGGTTTACACAAAGTGTAGAGCTGTCTGTACGGGCAGCAAACCTGGGGATAAAACAGCCACGTAATGGTATAATGGTTGCTGTGAATTGCCTGCAGTGAGAACAACTGCCACATTGAGTGCAAGCAAACGCTTGCATTGTATTTTGCGACAATACCGACTCTGAAAAAAACAAAAGGAAAGTGAAAAAGCCAGCGCGCTGAAGCACTGTTGTCCAACACTGACTCTTTTTGAAGTCAGCTGTCTGCACATGTACACAGCGGCTCACTTAAAAGATGTTTGAAAATCAGATTGCATGTGTGCTTCTGTGTTTTCGTAGCCATGCGTGTGTTTTTGCGCGCACGTGTGTGTCTGTTTGCATGCACTCTCAGCAGCAGGAGGCTGTAACGTGTACCATGCACACTCTGTAATCACCACTGTTTATGACTGCATAAAACAACACTCGCTCCCTCTTTCTGTCCCCCTTCCCTCACTTTTACAGACACACATTTACAGCTGCTGTCTCACTGGCTGTGTGATTATCGCCGTCTGGTTCGGGGCTCTTATCAGTGTTGTGACGGAAGTGCGCACGCACACAACACACCTTCAGCCTGCCTGGCTCTCTCCCTCACTTTTCCTTCTCTTTTTCCTCCTCTTTCTTTCCTCTCGCTCAGCTGTGTCGCGTCCTTTCCCCAGCGGCATCGTGGTGTTGCGTCTGCGCTTGCCTTGCCGAGCCGTGTGCCAGTTCAGGATTGGCATTAAAGCCAGACATGAGCTCATCGGCCCAGCTGGGCAGACAGCCCATTACAATGCTCAGCAGAGCCCTACCGCAGGGGTGAAAAGAGCTCAATACCTGCTGATTATCTACTCTTCCTCTCTGTCTGTGCCTCTGCGTCCCTCCCTCCCTCACTCACTGGCTTTTGCTTTCACTTTGTTTCTTCTTCTTTCGTTGGCACCTCTCTTTTCCCTCTCTGCTTTTTCTTTTCTCTGTTATTCCTCGACTTTTTCCTTTCCTTACTTTCTACTCTCTTTTTCTTCTACTATCCCTTATTTTTTTAATCTCCCCTTTATTCATTTTTTCTTTTATATTCCCACTTTCTTTCATTTTATCTTCCCTGTTTTGCCCTCTTCTTTTCTCTCCTCCCCTGTTTTATCTCATTTTCTCCTCATACATTTTCTTCTTCTATGCTTTCCTTTTATCTTGCCTTGTCTATTCCTCCTGTCTTCTTTTCTTTTATTCTTTGGTGTCCTTTTTTCACACTCCTTTTGCTCACCTTTTCTTCTTTTTTTTCTTCTCGTCCTCTCTTCATTCATCCCTTTACTCGATCTCAGTATCCTCCACCTCAGGCTCTGTCTCTCTCTTCGTGAACTGTCTTATTCTCACACACACACACACACACACACACACACACACACACACACACACACACACACACTCTGCATCTTTCTGTCTGCGCTGTCATCCTCCTTTCTCTTCTTCTAGCTATCTGTCTCTGACACACACATGCATAACTTTTCACTGAGGGCTGTGGTGTCATTGCAGTGGAGCCTGCGGCAGTAAGAGAGGTAGGGAGGGGTATTCTTTTCAAATGACAGGGGTGTAAGTGAGGTGTGTGCGTTTGTGTGTGTGTGAAAATGACAGGGGTGGGAAGCCAGACAGCTGGTGCACCTGTGTGGACAGGATATGACACGGCACTGCAGCCAGACAAGGGCAGGAAGCTGCAAATATGATGTGGCATGCCAGACGTTTTTATTGAACGCAACTCTCTACTCTGCAATCTGACTGTCTGGAGTGGCCTTTCTGTTACTTAGCGCTCCGCTGAAGATGCCGAGCTACAGTCGATGCCTAAGCAAACACTCTCTCTCTCTTTCTCTCTCTCTTTCTCTCCTCCCTCGCTCTTCAGCGTTGTCAGCTGGTGAGATGCATTGCGGTTAATTCATGAATCCCATTCAGCCTTGTTATTAAGGCTGAGTCATATCCATCTTTTGTTCTGACATTTGGAAAGGCATTCAGTAATACCCACTCCACACAGAAGTCACGGGGTGTTTCGAGTTATTAGTCTGACTGAAAATGTTATGTTATAGTCAAAATGGATCCTTCGTCATGCGCAAATACTTTCATCACACGAGTCCCACGATAGAGGCTTTTTTGGGATAAACAGGCATTAGTGATGCAGGCAAGAAAGTGCTCCTCTTCTTCCTCTGTGCTGTGTTCATTTACAGTGTCACAGGTTATCCCAAACGGTTCACAGCCTGTCAGTTTCTGCTCTTTCTCTGATTTTTGGGGGGAGTTCTGTGGTCACATAGATGAATATTTCATTCAGTTATCTGCTTCCACTGTATTAACCATTTTTGCTGTTTTGGGAATGATTTCCACCTCCTATTTATTTATTTGGTCAGTATTCCAAATACAAAAGGTTTTTTGTCACCTGTGCAGTCCAGTCACCTTCTCAAAGAAGGAAGATGTATTTCTTTTGTTCTGCATGCAACTCCATCCTGTTTGCATGTCAATTTTCAATTGGAAAACTCATGTGTTAAAAAAATGTTGTTAACATCCTAAAAAGATTCATTTTAACCCAAAATCATGGCCTTTTTTTCAAAGGCTAACCAAGTCAAGCTTAGGGTTAGTTCCCGAAGGGTATGAGCTCATTGATCAACAGATCCATTGCATATGCAATCTGCTTTGAAACCCACCTCTACCTCAAAATCTCCTTTTATGCCTTTTCTGACAGTTTTGATTTGATTGGCTGTTTTATTTTGAACATGCAAAATAATTGTAATCAGAAAAAAGTATAAGAAATAAAAGAAAGTTGCCATGAATAACTCTGTATAGCACACAATTTACTTGCTCGAAAAGGAGAAGGATAAAGTTTACACTTGCTACAAATTAGTAGTCATTGAGATATAATGAGACTATATATATTTAAAACTGTATCCAAGGCTACACACACTTAGATAGTACACATTGCAAAACAACAAACTAGATTTTTTCACTAACGTATACAGCCTGAGATTAACATCCCTCTAAGTCCTGCATCTCGTGAAAATGATCTCCTTTTATTTGTTTTTAAACTGAGTTATGATTGGACATTCTTTTAATTCCACCCTTAAACTTTTCCACACACATAAACACATGTGATGTTTTTATGCTCATGAAACCCTTTGAACCTTTACATGTGATATTGGGCTCAACAAATAAAACTGAACTTAGTACCTGCTGACACCTGCTCTGTGCTGCACTGGGGCCCTGCTGCTGCTGAAGGGATATTTTAAGCAGTCATATAGAAGCAACTACCTGTTTGCTGTGTTTTCAGCAGAAAATGATATCCCGCTTGTTGTACGCAGCACACTGTTCTATAAAATATTACGTTTTATATACCTGTTTTTTCTGTTATTTTTCATTATAATTTAACCAGAAATAAAAGACTTGATTCAAAACACAAAATGAGGTGTTGGCGTAGTTTTCTGTATAAAAAAGTCCTTCTCATACAGGAAAAAATACTGTATTTAGTGTAAAGTATAACTGTGATTTGGCCTTTAAACAGGTCACTGTGAAAACTTTAGTCTGTCTTTAAAAAAAATGAGCCGTAGAACGAGACTTTTTATTTTCCCTGTGTCCTCCTCTGTGCTCCCTCGTGCCATCTGATAAAGACGAGGCATAATTGATTCAAAGCTTAAACATTCACCTGGGAGACAGCTTTGATTTCACAAGTAATGGAGCGACAGAGAGGAGACACGAGAAGAACTGAAGCAGACACCAGGGAAGGAAAACAACTTTTTCCACTCTGTGTTTGGGATTACTGGATGGAAACAGGCCTCTTTCTGAGATGAGCCACAAGATGGCGCTATAAAGTAGCTTGCAGCTCAGCACCACACTGGCTGGGATGGAGAAGTTGCCCTTGTTTTTTTAAGAGGGGAGGGATGGAGCTACCTTCCACTGAGGCCTTGCTGTGCTGCTTTTTCCTCCAGTACTGGCCCGACCACATCACTGATGCACTCATGGTCTCCTCACAAACAACTCATCTAAACTCTGAGTCATCCGTGGCATCTTTTATACTGTTACAGTCATCTGTCAGCTGTCTTTTTATCTGGAAAGTCACGGGGAAGTGACAGGTGGGAAATGGTCCGTGTATCCAAACATACATATGCATGAGACGGGCTTCCTGTGGCTAAAGATGGACCTGTTGCCATCCGAAGTGTGGGTTTTGTGCAGACACACGGTGGTGGTGTTTCCTCTCCTGCCTACGCTGCATTAAAAAGTGTGCATTGTCAGATCTTTAAAGGGCTGTCACGTTAACACGCTGCGCTTCGATTCACAAAACAGCAGCAACAGTAACACTAACACTGCAGTGAACTCCTGAGTAAGCATGTGTGAGCAGGAAAGCCCCGCACCCCCAAAGTTCCTAAAATAGATCCACGTGCACGTGCCGAGCATGATAAACCTATCAACCTAAAGTTAGGATTCCTCAAATACATGATGAGACAGACGTTTCCCGAGAGACCCACAGAGAGAGCGCCTGTGTGTGTGTGCAGACTATAGGCTGGTGGGGGTGGGGTGGGGGGCTGGTAGACACGAGTGCATTTGGTATTCAGCCGTGCCTAGTATTTATCTGTCTGCTGGCTGTCTGGTCTGGTCTGGCCTGTTAGTGGTGTCACCCTGCGTGCTCCCCAGGGGACTAAATTGACGCTCCAGACAGACTGTGCATGTGTGCGCTTGCATTTTTGTGGTGGTGATGGTGGATAGATGCGGGTTGCAAGAGTGTGAATCGATGTGTGTCTGTCTGTGGATGAGAGCTTGTCTGGGATGTGTGTGCATGGCAGTGACCTCAGATCAAGACATTAAAAAAAATGTAAAAAATGCTCTTTAGTGCTTTGATATCGTTGCTTTAGCTGACAACACAGCAGCGCCTCAGTTTGTTGCTTCAATAAAATTATGACAGCTGCCAGTGGTTTGTAAATTGTTTCAGGGTCACGCAATCTGTTCTCTTCCAAAGGTGTCAGTCCACTCGTAGAGGAGTGTAGAAGCCGCTGTCAAGGAAAATATTTTTGCATGATTGGATATAGAACTTGGCTAGTGATGCGGCACTTAATGCAGAACATCTGTCGGAGGTCTTTGCTTTTCCCATTTACTTATTTTCCTTCACAGAGGTCCATTTCGTTTTATTGCCTTCGGTTACTGATGTCTTCAGAGTGAAAACGGTCAAACCGCACCCCTCTGAGCAGGCATTTCTCATTTTTCACTCCCAGCACACACGATATGTGATGCGATTTTCTCCCATGGCATTTCTATGATTTGCTGCAGAAGTGGTGTGCAAGAGAGCAGGCCTGTGATCAGAAAAGCCAATCCTATATTATTCCCTCTTTGCTCTATATTCTTGGAATGCCACCTGGAAGAGCTTCATTCCTCCTGTAAAATGGTCCGTGGATCATCACGAGGCCATGCAGTTGGTAAAAGGCTCCAAGCCTGGCCCGCTCATTACTCCAAACATCATCTCTGGTCTTTCATATAATTACTTGTTGCCAGTTCATGCTTTCCATGTCCACAGACTGATGAGGTTCCATTTATACTAGAACAGGGCACACGTCCGTCTGCTACATTTATTTTTTTTCCACATAAATGGCAACTTTGAGGACTGAAAATGAAGCTAATTACCAAGTAGTAAAAATTGCAGTTCCTTTAACATCCACTTGAGGCTGTATCCAAAAGTGAGACAGTCCCCATAGACTTTTGTGTTAAAATGCCCGACGTCATCCATGAAAATGACTTTGTACTGGGATGGTGTGGAGACCAGTGTTGCCGTTCTGATGGACAGGTATGCCAACAAAAGTATTGGTAGCTGGAAGCTGTTTGCTCGGTTTCAACTACACTAATTCAAGTCACTGAATTAGGCCACCTGATTGTTTTTGTGCTGTTGGTACCTTTTGGAATTATCTGGCAAATAATAAAAATAAATTAAAATAAATTGCATGCTCTGTGGTACAAGCCAACCAAAACTCAGTTTTGCTGAGTGAAGTTCTCTTATTTTATTGCAGTTACTTGATTGTCAGACATTTACACATGCTAATAATGGGCATGAGGTCATGGTAAGTTTAGGTGTTTCCAGAGAGGAATGATTGTAAAGCATACATATTTAATGACTTTAAAGAACAAGTATTGGGTGCACAAGTTTGTGTAAATTGGAGAAAACCCCCCACTAATATTTGGTTAAACAGCAATCTTGACCTATATTCACATTGAATAGAGGTATGTTTGGAGGATTAAAGGTGAGGCTTTCAAACTTAAGAACACTGTACCAACTGTCAAGCACGGTAGTGGCACCATCATACTCAGTGGTGGTTTTCCTGTCAGTGATACTGGTAGAAGTAGTAGAAAAATTCTTCTACTTCACCTCAAATCAACAGCTACACAGCTAGACACAAGTGGGCGTTCCAACAAGAGAAACACACATGAAAACGTGTTTTGGAATGGATAAAGCAGGCTAACATTAAGCTGCCAGAATGGCCTTTCAAAAGCCCTGACCTAATGAACATTTGTGGACTATGCTTAAAAATCAGGGTTATGTGAAAAAATCAATCAATTATGCAAAGAAGAGTAATTAAATATCCACTCAGAATTATCCTAAAAGCTTGGGGATGGCTACCAAAAGCATCTGATTAAGATAACATTTGATAAGGGATATTAAACCAAAAACAGTGTACACTTTTGACACGTTTTGGATAATCCAAATAAGGGGATCCAGAATAAATTAAAACTTGAGCACACAATTCTTGGTCAGAGTTTAAAGAACAGTTGAAATAAATTATGAAAAGCCCATGACATTAATGATAATCACTACATGTAAATCTTTGACCACAACTAAATATGTGTCTGTGCTTTACAGTCACATGATTTATAGATGCAGCTTGCTAACCAAGTTTGCTAACCTTAGCAATGTGATCTCTGACATGGTAGTGACCAATGTGGGAACCCAGAAATCTTTAATACACAGCTTATGGTTCCAGACAGCAATAGGATAGGGGAAAAAAGTGACTTCAGGACTACTAGATCAAGAGTTCCTGCAACACTTATAGCAAAATATAGCAGAATACACTAATGTGTTTCCTTGTAGAGCAGATCTTTTAATAATAAATAATTTTAAAAAAAACCCCCAATGTGAATTCTCTTGCACAGCCTCAATGATGTGTTTGACTATAAAGTATCCTTTATAGTATATTAGAGTATCCTTTATAGTATCTTTAGATGCACCTGCAAATTCAGGAATCTAATATGACCAGCTAAGAGACTATTAACCTACTACTTGTTTTATCCTCTGCACAAATAAAGTCAAAAACTTGCAAGCTCTATGATGACCTTGCTTGGTCCCTGAACCTTAGCTTGGGAACCTCCTGGACTAGATTGGCATTCAGAGCCCCTCTCAGATTTGAGCAGCCCAGTATATTTATAGACTGTGTATGTGTGTGTTTGTGTGTGTTGGGTGGAAGGGCTGCACTGTTGGTTAGATCAAGCAGGGATGTGCCGGAGTGGAGGTGGGGGGTTTTGCCTCTCTGCTGCACATGTGGCCCTGAACCACAAGACTAGCATGGGGGGTCACCTCAAGGTTAGCCCCTTCAAAGAGCCGACTCTATTGGCTGTGGCCGGCCATAACAAGGGAGTGAAACTCGAAGCGCTTTCCCCACCCTCCCCAAATAACACACCAGACCTACCAGGTCCAGCCCTCCTCTCTCCCCCCAACTCCTTTCTCTCACAGCCATTGTCAGCCACGACCGTGCCGTCTGCTAGATTTCTAAGTCAGGTCAGCCACCTCTTTCAGCCCCACCAATGTGCGGCCTGGCCCTGCAGCCTAGACACGCGTGCACACACATATACTACCATAAAGTACAACCGCTGTCCCATCCTCTGTGTCTCATCCTCACTGTCATATTAAAATGTGGGAATGTCAGTACATGTGATGGTCATTAATTTGAAGTTTTGTTGGATTTAGTGTCAATTACATACAGGGTGTGGGACTACGTTTCATTTTGTTGCTTTTTTTTCTAGCTGGCTGAAGTCAGGGTAGTGATATTTCTCAGCGCTCCTGAAGGCAGCGCCTCTTCCCTCCCCTACCCCGTCGCTGTCCCTCCCCCGAAGCTCGCTGATAGGCCGCTGCGGCATTCTGTCAGTTTATGGGCGTGGCTTGAGGACGCTGTGTCTGCCGTGCTGTAGTAGGGTAAAGACAGCTGCTCTCAGCGACGGAGGAGGGAACGGAAAAAGCCGTACAATGCGTTAGCCACAGGCAATGGCTCGTCCCCAGCTCTCCCAGTGATTCTGTTGCCGAGCCGCTCCGAGAGAATTATGGCGTGAGAAAAGCCGTGGGATAATTAAAGCGAAACTGTCGGGAGTTACTTGTAGCGGCAGACTCCGCTGCTGCTGCTGCTGCCTGGAAGTTTTTCGTTGTTTTCCCGTCGGGGGCCCCGACGCTGGCGGCGGCGGCGGCGGCGGCTCTCTCCCCGGAGCGGTGTCCCGGTCTGCCCAGCCCCATGCAAAACCTAACGGCCCCTGGCGGCCCCGGCAACTCCAATGTCACCTGCTCCTGCAACTGCACCGCTTCCCAGCCACAGGGAATGGAGATATGTGAGTAACATTAGCTGCTCCTCTTACGAGTTCTTCTGACCTTAAAAACCTACCGATAGACTTTAGTGCCTAATCCGTTTTATGTGCACTCTCCAGTGTGGCAACAGAAGGACAACAAATCAGACTTAGTGTTCATCCAACACTGTTAAACAGTTCTGCTATTAACTCGCTGTGGGCCGCTCTAAATACCTTAGAGGAAACCGATAATTCTTCTGTATGGACTTTCAGCATGTCTGCGCTGTCCAGCAGAAAGTTTATGGTGACCTCATAGCACTTAGTGGTATTTATAACCTCTTTTATTGTCTTTATTTGACTTAATATGTGTCTCTACCACACCGTGTGGACTTTTTAGTGGTTATGTCAGGCGTTGGCGTAAGTTTAAGCTCTTAGGTGCCCATTACTATTACTCCGGCACACTGTAGTACTCAACAGTTAGCTTATTAAGAAATGTCAATATGTGTGTACTTCCAGCTTAGTATTATCAAAGCTTTTCATAATCTACTGCGTTTTCCAGTTGTAGTATTTTTTCTCACTTGAAGTTGGGTTCACAGTGGCACTGTATGACCCTATAGGGCTGCCTGGCTGTGCATATGCTCTGAGAGCTCACCACAGAGGGTTAAATAGTTTGCCTGTCAGCACAGACAGGAAACGCTTGAATGGTATGTTATGTCTGTCTGCCTTCTGAGCAGCCCAAAGAGAAACTATCATTATCAGCTCTGCTCTAATGCTGCTGCCTGCTAGATCCACTGCAGATGTTCCTCTTTATGACTGAGCATTCAGGAAAAAAGGAAAAAAAAAAAAAAAAGCACAGCAGGCAGACATGTAGAGACAGCAGAGGACAGCCAAACGCACAGTGAGTGTACCCATGCCGTGTGACAGATCTCCAGACAGACAGACAGACAGAGGAAGACAAATAAACAGGAGACGGGCACATAGCAGACAAGGCGGGTAGATTCACAACCAGGCAGCCAGGCAAGTACCGACAGAGATATAAACAGAGATGCGGGAGAGCCAGACAGGCAGATATATTGACAGACAGACACGCAGACAAGCTACAGACGTACGGACAGAAGGACAGACAGAGTTACACTGATGTGTAATTTCCACTGGGGTCGAGGCCAGGGCCGGGCAACATGAGGTGAACACAGGATATTAGATTCAGATTTGGCAGCAGAGTGTGGTTGTGCTGACGCCACATTGCAACCAAGAAGTAAGTGTGTGTGTGTGTGTGCACGCCTGTGCGCTTATCTGGCAGACGGACTGGTGTTCCTCCATTCGCTTTTTCTGTGGCATCATGGTACTGCTAGCCAGGAAAAGCACATAGTCAGGCATGAAGTGGTGCACACACAGATCGACTGGTACAGCACGGAGCCTAATTAGATAATCCAGGAGGACTGTCTCAGACTGAGCAGTGCAGCAAGAGGAGGGAAAAAGTGGAATGGTTGCTCTGATTGACACTTGCAGAGTATTAAACTAGCAAACAAACTGCATTGTGGGTTCACACTCACAACTTTGAATAAATGCTGGCCTGGTATTTTCAGTGCATTTCTCTTCATCTTAATGTCTCACTAGTTGCAGGGAGCTCCATTCACAAGTGGTTTGAAATAGCTGTGTTCTACTGTAGTGGCCGTCTGGTTTGAAAAGAGCTCTTGTTTGTCGGCTGTGTTGTCATGCAGACTCGGCAAGGCTGAATAATGCAGCTCATGCTTTGATGATTTCTCTGGCTGCAGAAAAGAGCTACAGTCTGCCTCTTTTCTTTTTTTCTCTCTCTCCCCTTTTTTATAAAGCAGAGCAGGCGTCTCACTGGTGTGTTTCCTCTTTCATTCAGACGAGGAGGAAAATTGAAAGGGACTTGGAACATAGAGGGATCACAGCGCAGACAGTGTGTCATGGCCAGGAACTGAACCTCAGCCTACACTGGGATTCACATGTAGGATTTGAAAGGCAGAGACCTCTTAACAAGTGTTAGTCTCCTAGCTGTTGCTGTGCTTGGATTCATTGTGTGGTGCATTTATCTCATATAGTAGGTATTTTAAAGTCCTGTGTTCACACAGCAGCACCAGTCGCTGCGCATCCTTTAGCTTTAACCTACAGTTAGCTGCCCGGCTAAAGAGGCAGAGAGAGAAAAGCTTTAACTGGATAGCGGCTCACCTTTTCTTGTGAAGGTGTCGTCGCTGCAGGGTCACACTGCAAACATGTGTTCGGCAAACATTTTCCTCTCTTAAGTCATTTAATCTGATCTTGACTCTTACTGCTATTATCAAGGGAAATGCTATATGTCAGCTGCCTTAGATCATTCCGCTTGAACCTAATGCAAACCCTGTTTACATAAAACCTTGGGAAATTGTCTCAATAGTAATGCAGTGGTTGGTCCTGTAATCTGGATTGAAAATGGTTAAATCAGGAAAACTGATTGGAAAAGTAGGATTGTATTTTGGGACAAGACTGCAGATGAGCTGCTGCATAATGGCATCATTCAATTAGGTAAGAGTCAGACGCAAGCATGATGCTGAGTTGACCGAGTGACATGGGAGACGCCACAATAACAGACCAGTTGTAGCTTCCTTGTTTTTCCAAACTTGAGTGATGTCATTGGTTGAGGAGATGCCGGGGACCAATAGATGATTGTGAGCCTGTACCATACCGGCTTTCTTATGTTTGGACTGAAAAAGCAATCGCGCTGCAATTATCGATCCTTTAGCCTGGTTTATACAGTACACAACAACTATATTGTAACCAAATGTGTCGAAAATAAAACTCAAAATACAAAATACAAACCCTTGTGTAGAGTATTCCTAGAATTATCCTCCTGGTTCTTAAGAAGCACGCACAAACACACACATCTTTCTCTGGGGAATGTCCTGGGTCCCTGTATCGGAGACTTAAGTGACCGTCTGCGCTGTGTGTATGTAACAGTTAGCCTGCAGCGGGGGCAAGCCAGCCAGACGGATGTAAACGGCCTGATCTGTAATCCTGTGTGTGAGTGGTGTTAGTGTGTAGGTGGCAGCGGGGTCATCTGTCAACTACCTCAGGCCAAACACGCACACGGCTACTTGTTGACTCTCCCTCAAACGCACACGCAAAAATGTACACATGGGCACACGCACACACACATTTACAGATGTATACACACAGACACAGACAGGCACTCTCAGGCTCAGCCAATATTTACCCTGCAGTCTGCAGCCAGACAGCCAATCCAATCTCTCACTAAGCTCTTTGTTGTGTGTTTGGGGTTAGGGGTGGGTTTTTTTTTTGGTTTGTTTGTAGAGGTGTTGTTGACTTGGAATTAGTTTAGTTTTTATTTAGTTTTGTTGTTAATGAATTTTAATATAGAAATTCAGGGAGCTTGGGGAGGGGAGTGGCGAAGACAACCAAACAACAACATTTAAAGAAAAAAAGACACCCCCCCCGACAGATTTATTTTGCGATCACTGCTCTTGTAATTAATTTCACAGGGAATTTCTGCACTTGGTTAGTGTCTCTCAATGGGGACTTATTTAGTCTGCCACCTCTCATGAGCTGAGGGGTGTAGCAGTAGAACAGCAGTGCTCAACTTGCAGGCGTTAAGAAAGAGCTCCTTGTCTTTTGGTACAGAGGTGGTGACGGGGGTCCCCGGACCCACTTTTTTCACCACAGAGCTGACCTCCAGACACACCATGCAGACCTGAGAGTAACAGTAGCTCACCTTTGGGCAAAGCCGCTGTGAAAATATAAAGACGTTTGATGTAGGTTTTACCAATTGCTTGAGCATTAGTCAAAATTTATATATTTATATATCATATATAATAAATCTATGAGAAGCTATTTTAATTTGTCTTTTTTTTTTTTTTTTTTTGTTAAAGCAAAATTTAACTGCAGCATCTCACTTAAAAGGATTTGCAGCTCTTTGTCTTTTGTGATAATTGGCTATAATGTACATCTTTCACTGAATTCTTAGACTTAGACTTAGAATAGTAATCAGGATAATATATTCGCAGAGTATAAACTAATAGACATGGCTCTAATATTGCTTTTTTTTTTTTTCAGCACTCTGTTGGAGCCTCTTAACTGCCACCAGGTCACTCACCTAGTGTTGGAGGTAGAACTGGGTTTTGTTGTTTACCCACTTTGTTTTTTAGATGTAAGTCCCCTTTCAGGTTCAGGTTGTTAGCACTGATTGGTTTCCTAGCACACATTTTACAAACATGACATGAATATTCCAAAGGGCAATTTTTTTTAAAAACAAGTTTATTTGTTTGCCGTGCGCTACAGCGGTATGGAAAGCAGCTTTGTCGCTGACGTGTGACAGCTCTTGTTTGTTTGGGCTGAGTGTCTCGGTCTCCATGTTACAGAGCCTCTTGTTAGAGTCCACGTTATAAAATATTTAATATGTCATGTTAGCGCAGCAGGGGTACGATTTGTTACGCTTTTTTTTTTTTTTTTTTTTTTTTTTTCTTTGCTTTTTTTGGGAGCATGTTTTCTGTAGTTTTCGGCCTTAAATCAGCTTGACCACCGTTCGGCTCTCCCCCCTCAACAACGTTCTTATCTCCCGGCTGTGTAACCCCGTGGTTTTGGAATCAAACTGACAACCCTTGACGCTCCAGACACTGTGGAAAATGCAGCCCTGGAGCTGCAGCTTGTCTTTCTTCAGCTGAACAGGTCAAGTTCAGGAGGCAGCCTCCCCAGCCCAAAGCTGCTGAAAAGGTCAATCCTCGACTTCCTCCTTCCACTCGTCCCGGCAGTACCTTCTCCGCTCCATTCACAAGTTTGTTGCTGGCTGCTGGGACGCCCTTTGTGTCTAGTTTCTGCACCCCCAACACACACATGCACACTCCAGACCTCCTCCCCTAGTTCCCAAAATGCCCTTGGGACTAGGGCAGATTTGTAGTCGTAGTGTGTTTGAAGACAGACCATCCATCAAGTGTGTGTGGTGGGGGTGGGGTTGGTTAGTAGTCTGCTGTCTCTGTCAGCATCCATTTACACACAGTTCGACTGTCTGAGATGCTAAAGAGCTCGGTGAATGAATCAGCCCTGCTGTCTGCTGCGTGTCTTATGACTCCAGGTCTACAGGCACGAGTGGGGACCTATTACAGTCAAACAAGACGCTGCACTCCAGACACACACTGGCAGACAGTAGCCCCCTTTTCCCCCTCATGCTGCAGGTCTGTTTTTCCCAGCATCGAGACAAACGAGATGGTTGGCATGTCTATTAGCCTTTGTGAAACCATGTCTGACTGCACATCTCGTCTCCTGTCCTTACTTGAAACAAAGTGGCGATTACCGCCTTGAAATTAAAAAAAAAAAAAAAAAGGAAAAACAAAACATCAACTGAAATGCTGTGCCACCCGTTGTTTGTCAGATTTTGGGTAATCCGTTTGTTTATGTGAGCAGGAACACCCAGACAGTGGAGTAATGACATGTCTCTTCAAGTGGTTTGCAGGGTTTTCCTTGGATTCTGAGAGGCTTACATGCTGAAGTTTCCACAGGGGTGGCACCGGTGTGTGTGTGTGTGTGTGTGTGTGTGGGGGGGGGGGGGCTTTAGTGCTTCAGACAACATTTAAAAAGTTCTTCTGCAAGACAGATATGCATGGTCGACCATTTTTATGATCACAAAGAAAATCTAGCTTTTGCATAACTCCCTGATATTCAAATAGTCTGTAACAGAAGGGAAGACCTCGACAGGGTATATGCTGTTTCAGCTATTATAAAAATAAAAGGGCTGACAGCTGTGTAACGTGGTGTTTTGCAGCATGCTCTTTGAAGTTTAGCTAATGTATTTAGAACTTTAATCTGTGATGAAAAAGATGATGCATAAAGCAGTATTTTGTATATTTTCTACAGGTGGTAAGGAGCACTCCTACATACATGGGGGGGAAAGGTTGTTTAAAGCTTTTGCTGTACAGAAGAAAAATACAGAGTATGGTTTACATCCATGTAGTAATTCAAGCTCTCTTTGCTCTGAGGTCAGGGACTAAACCAAACTGAGGCAGCAGTTGAATTAAAATGACTGCTTTCGTCAATGAAGTCTGGTGGATTATAACTGCATTACTTGTCAGAAAGAGCTGTCTGAAGGCTAGTTAAATGGTGATAAATATAAATATGGCAAACAATTATACCCACATCGATTCTCTTAGGTGTCTAAAGTTTGTGTGTCAACACCGCTGACTACATTAGTTTTATGTGCTGGTTGGTGCTCCTGCCTGCTTGAGGGTGTCTCAAGGATGCATCTGAGTCACAAAATCAAACATCCATTTTTCATAATGATATGTCTAAAACGGAGTTAAGTTTCCTAAAAACTTGCTAAAATCGAATCATTCTGTTATTCAAAGTGTTCTTGACAGCTCACCTGTTGCATTTGTTGCCATTTATCCTAAAAAAATTGAGCTGTGATTATCGCACAGTTAAACTGTGTGCAGTGCTGATGATTTTCGGCCTTTCTAACCTGATGTTAGCAAAATCTATACCTGATAATCAGACAGATACAGGTAAGTCCACAAACAAACATCAGAAAAGTCACATGGAAACACATTTGTCAAAATATAAGCTCCTTGTTTGTACTTAACTGACAGTAAGGTGAATGTCTTTCTTAAAACTGTTGTAATGCCTCAATGGTAGGTAGACACAGTTCAGATCAGAGACCGCCGACAGTTCCAGAGGGTCTTCTGTCCTTCACTCTTACTATAAAAACTCTGACACTTCCTGTCAGGTGTCACCTTTATGCATTCGCATTGTTTTGGCAGGGAATTTGACATCCATATAGATTACGGTACAATAGATATATTTTGGTTTTAGAGGGACGTCTAACACACCTTTGTTCTCACACACCCCAAGTTGACGTTTTCTACCGCAGCAAGACACTGATTGTGTGAGTGAAGGGACTCCTTCTGTGACCTTAAGTAGGTCTTTTTGTTGCTTTTAAATGCCTGAATACAACAGTTGTTATATGTAGTAATTGACAAGTGTTGCAGCATGTTGCTTAGCACCACCGGGGTTCGGCTCAGTGCAATATATACCTCTGTTTAGCCACAATGTGAAGAACGACAGGAAGTGTCCTGACTGTTTTTCAGTTAATCCATTATTGTCTTATTTTAAAATACTGTATTATTATTAGGGTACTTGGAGGAACAGAGAGGCAGTTAGTGCAGAGTTCTGTGTGCACCCATGTCGACTATTATCCCTATGATGGTCGATGTTGTTTTTATGATCTCATTTTTAAATTACCCATTATTCTTTTTAATAAGCCTCTAAATCTTATGTTGTTGTGTTTTGTGGGTTTGTTTGTTTGTTTGTTTTTTTGTTTGTTTTTGTTTTTTGTTGACACACTTTCTAGTATGTGTAAGTCTAACTACAGATTCCTGTTATTGAGGCATATTCCTGACCAGCGTGTTCAGAGAAGTCTTGGGCGTACTCTCAAACACTCTTGTTCGCCCTCAGCTTCACTGTCTGTAACGTATCCCACTGATCTGTCCTGTCAAAGGGGGGTAAATCCACAGCCTGTGCCAGCTGGGCCACTGGCTGTGCCCTAATAAGGCCCATGGATCTGACCTTATCACAGGAAATTCTAAAGATTATGGAAGACTGGGAAACAAAATATCAAATGAAGAAGAAAGAAAGGGATAGAAAAATCTCTGTAGTTACTTAAATGTGACTGTTCCTTTTCTGTTTCTATGTTAGTAGTTGGTATTACCTTGATGGTCCATGATAGATCCATAGAGAAGATAGCACTTTGCCAAACCTCACACAGCTGTACATTCTTACAGCTCAAGAATCTCTTTTGCACAAGTGATGTCTGTGGGGTGTTTCACTTTATTTTTTATTTTTTATTTTTTAACATTTTAACCCAGTTTAACCTACCAGCCGGGAGTTAAGTGGTACAGGATGTGTGTGGGAGACAGAAAAAGAAGCCTCTGGTTGCCCAGATCCTTTGCGTCCTCCTCTCCTCCCTCACTGCTTCTGTGCTCCTCTGCTCTTCATTAGCGATTCAGAGGGCTGTCTGATTTTTGGTCCCTTTTCTCTCAGTCCAGACACACAAGTCAGACAGCGGTGTCTGATACCTAGCACCCCCGCCTCCTCCTCCTCCTCCTCTGCTTTTCCCCCTCGGCAGCCACCAGCTGACCCCAATCAGGCACAGGGCCTGTTCTATTGTCTGGCTGGGGAGAGGGGGGACACTTGCTCACTGGCTCACACAGTCACAGACTCAGACAGGGGGTCAGAGGGAGATGGAGAGTGTCTAGTCTGGCCTGCCATACCTCTCTGACTCCCAACCCCCAGCCATAACACAGCATTTCTCAGTTTCTCTCCCTCTCTCTCTTCATCATTTCCTCCCCTCCCTCCGTGCAGGCTCGCTGGAGGTCCCAGATGTATCTGATGCTTGTCATGCAAAGTGTTTTCGACTGCCATTGTCTTGATAACTAAGTTTTCTTAGCAGCATCATCTGTTTCCATTTGCAGTCTAGCCTGCAAGCTTGTGTAGCCGTATAGGGTGTATGTTGGTTTTCCTCGAGGAAAGGGGCGGATCATTTATTCCTGCGTACACGCGCACTGCATGAAATGCACGCTGGACTCCAAATGTAGATGAATTTGCCTTGAAAATAGTCCCCTGCAAATTCCTGTTTGAGCTCTAAGAAAGACTGCATTTTTAGTTTAAAAAAAAAAAAATAATTATTTATTAACGACAGATAGGGAAGAGCAAGAAAAATACAGAGGAACACGCTATGCAGACCAGGTGTTGAATAGACCTCTGTGCTGGAACACACAGCTCCACGAGTGCCCACACCTTACCTATTAATATCAAAGCCCTTCCACTGACAGAACAGGCATTTGTGAGCATTATCCTTCAGTGCTGATTTGTAAAGATGCTCCTATCAAACTTAAACTGATGTGAAAATAACTAGTTGGTGTTCATGCTGAAACCGGTTGTCATGGAAATAATAGATCAGCCAAGGAGATAAATATATCATGTAGACCAACTGAAAGTATTACACTCTGATTTTAAGGGGCCATTTGTGTTCACGTTTTGAATTTTGCACACTGACCACATAAATCTTTTCCTTCGAATTCCCTGTAGGTGGAGGTTATAGGTTTAATTTAGACACGTGGCACACTTTCTGTCTTTTTCATGCTTGGCATATAACTGGAAGCTAACCTGTCTCCTGGCTAGCCGTGCTAACGATGATTAGGGTTCCTGCTCTGTGCAGCATGGAAATCCTGTGTGTGTGAATTATTAATATAGGTCATAGTCACAGCATCCGGCTTGGCCCAGCCCAGCGCCGTCCCAGCACTATCGCAGTACATGGCCCCTGCTTTCCCTACAGCCCACCCCATCTGTCTGCCAGATTAACCTGGCTGATCACCTACACCAAGGTCTGCACCGGGCAAGGATTCATAAAGGGTACCTGGCAAGAACTCTCGCCATCATCACGAGACTCGTTTCTTTTGTCTTTTAAACGAAATCCTTCAAAGCTACACCTTCTAATGTCTTAAATTGGTGGGAAGACTCGGTGCTTTTGTAGCTGTAATAACGATTCTTTCCATAAACCCGTAGTCCCCGACCAGTTTGAGCACCTCAGGCTGCTCATTTACAGCTATTATATTTTCACAAGACAAGAATCCTAATGGGAAGAGTTTATGGTTCTTCATAAGAAACTTCCTTCCCATGATGAATTGTGTCTGTATGTGTGTGTGAGCTGGTGGGTGGGACTGTATCCCCCCATTAATGTATGAGCATTGGACTGTTGCTAGAGAAAATGTCTGCTAGTGTGGCTGAATGTCTGTCTGCTGGAGTAAAGAGTGTCTATATGCGTGTTAGTCCTTAGGCAGGCATGCCCTCTCAGCAGTTTTCTTTGTCATACATAGAGTCATACTGCATCTCCATTCGGTGATAGATTATTTTCTCCCAGTTTTTATCTGGAGTATACTGCAGATTCTAAAAAGAAACAAGACTGTACTTGGAAACCTCAAAGCTGTCCAAAGACTTGGGCGATGCAGAACGTCATAGCAATCTCCATCTGACTTTTGCCCCCCACCCAGGGAAAGCCACTACCATAAGCAGTGCTGAAACACAAAGATATAAAAGTGTGTCTTGTGAGTGGGAGTTGCTAAGTTGTTGGTATCTTTGGTTACACTCAGTCTTTGTGTCGCCCAAAAGAGTTTTACCTCGACGAGTCAGGAGCTTCTTTTCATTTTCCAATATTCGCCTTGAGCTGAACTCCCCAAGTGGTGCTTCAGCACAGAGAAAGAAAAGAGAGAGAGAGAGAGAAAAGAGGGTGGTGTGGGTGGGAGGAAAGAAAGAAAGGAGAACGCAAGACAGAAGTGAAAAGAGGGAAGAAGAAGAAAAAGAGATGGGGTGGGGGCGGGGGGGTGCCGAGTCCGTATTGCTCTGCTGTGTTCTGTATTGACTCTAGAAAGTGAATTTTATTTCATAAAGCACACGAGAGGAGCACTTTATTCCATTTGGTATGCCTGACCTCAGCTGAATCAATCCATTCTCTCATCAGTACAGCCACACATGAAAACACACACAAGGAGGCAGTTAGACTCAAACTGTTTTGATTTAGAAAAAGAAAAAGAATGCTGTCTTAATATTAAAATGGTAAATGGTCTGCACTTGTATATTCAACTGAGCACTTTACAATGTGTTTCTCATTAAACTGTCCACAAAAACACACTCTGTGGTGGTGGAGCTGCCAGGCGGGGTGCCATTGGGAGCACTTTAGCTCATGGAGGGGCAAATAGTTTATAACCTACCCCACCAACATATGCACGTAAGCTGCCGAGTCCAAGTGCAGTATAGAACCTGTGGATTGAATCAAGTTAAAGTTAGTTATATTTTTAAACATTTGCAAATGTTTGAACTCTGTACCCCCCCAATCACTGTGTAACAATGTTAGTGTCTAAGTTTTACTAATGTGTGATGAATCACACAATGCACAATGATCTGTTGTACTCTATACCATTACATCTACCAGAGATCGCAGTGATTCTGTACACTCCTTACCTGTACTTGGGTCCATATTTGCTTGTCAAATATGGAGAGAGACTTCCAGTTTGTCAGTAAGCTATGGTTCCTTATCGCTGCAGGCAGAAATGTATAATCACTAACTGCATGAGTCTGGCTGACATCTATTGAACCATGAGGTCTCCACAAGGGTTCAAGAGGTTAAATAGAATGATTGTCTGCTCTCACTGACAGTGAGTTTGTGGTCATATTGTTGGTCCTGTTAAACTACAAAGACAAACTTTCCAATCATGATCACAGGTCCCGCTGTCACAAACGGGATGCATCACGATTGAAACTCAGTTTCAACAGTAAGAAACCTCAGACGGAACCAGGCTCGGGTAGGGGTGGCCATGTGCTGTGACTGGTTGGGGGTGAGGGGAGGAAAACAGGTCCCAGACATGCTGTGAAAGAGAGCCACAGATTAATAGCTGATTAAAAACCGAGTGGTGTATAAACACATGAAGGTGAATGAAGAAGAAACGCTCAGTGCGTGATTAAGCAAGCCTCTAACTTCTTGCCGTTCCTTCTCCGATGTGAGTAAAGTGAAGCTGCGAGCCACTGAGGTATGGCTGCACTGTAACGCTGCAGCATCTTGGCTTGGTCTTTTACCCAGAGGACTGCTGTTTTATTTCCTTTTAGTAAGACACGAGCTGCTCTCCACACATAACTATCTTCCCCTCTGTTTGAATCGCGTCGTTCTCCCCACCCTCCCCATCTCACCCCTACCCCTGTAGCCTTGGGTCTATTTATACCCAAATTCCCCCCACAACAAGACTAAAACATCGTGCCCATCTCCAAACCACCACCACCATTAGCTAGAGAATGGATCTACGCTGCACTCTCCCTACAATGCGCTGCGCCAGCCTCCCTGCCTCTACTTCTTCTGCAGCGTCTTTTCTTTTTTTGTAGTTTCCTCTGTTGTCGGCAGCTGTTGCTCAGCACCGCACCAAAGTTCACCCTGCGGTCATGGGCAAGTGTTCCAGTGAGGGTGGAAAACAAACTTTTTTGATATGACTTTTTTTTCCGCCCCAAACTTTCATTAATCTTGCATTTTTTTTTCCCCCCTCATATCCCCCTCCCACACCCTTCACTTCCCTCTGTCTCTCGCTTCTCGTTATTTGTCTCACTTTCACCGACTTTATCTTTCTTTTTGGTCTCTCACTCTCTCTTCCTTCCTTCTCTTTTCTGTCTATCGCTCCTGCCTAATCCTGCCTGCGAGGCATTGCTTCATGGTTGTTAAGCATCTCAACCCAAGGGGGTTGGGGGAAGAAAAGAAATAGGAGCAAAGGAGGGAGGAGGCGCTAGTCATCTGGTGAAGCCTATTGAGCAACTTAAGCGTGGTTGTTTTGCTCTGTTGGCTTGGCACAATGAGACCGCATGTGGAAGACATGTTTACACCCCTTCATCTGTGAGTCGGAGGGAGTGGGAAAGGAGGAAAAAGTGGGAGGGAAGGTAGGACACAGAGAGGAGGTGGGATACGAGAGAGGGAGGCAGAAATGATGACAAAAGTGTATATATAGATGGAGAGAGAGAATAGACTGGGAAGAGGTGGGATACAGAGAGGAGGCTGAAAGAGACAGAAGAGGAGGAGAGCGATAAGTGATGAAAAGAAAAGCATAGACGGATTAAAAGAGGACAGAAACACATGGGTAAATACAGGCTTGAGGAGCGTAAGAGGAGGGTGACGGAAAGAAGAGTAGAGACAGACATAATGAGAGAGAGAGATAGGAGAAACAAAAATAGAGAGTCAGAGAGACAGTCCATCTCAGCAGAGAGACAGCCAGTATGACAGTGAGTCATAGCAGAATAAAATGCCACGCAAGCATATGCTGGTGTTGAGAAGCCATCTTTTTCCAAAATGGAAACCAGTTATGATTTGCAGGCGGACATGTGGGGGGGGGGACGGTGCAGATTAAACTGAGTTATTACAAACAGACGGGGTGTAATTACACATGAGAGGAGGAGGCTGTTTGTCTTTTGAAGATGGCCCTCTTTTTCTTAATTCACATTCTAGCAGGTCTACTTAAAGTTTCTCTTGGTGAGGTGTGAAATGAAATGAAAACGATGATTACTTACCAGTGTTTGAAATAAAAAAAATTTTTCTGTTTAGTTTTCCACCTGGAAGATTTCTTAATTCATTTCAGTTGAAATTTTGATTGTAGATAAGTAAACAGTGTGAGAACTGGAAAAAGTTCAAGAAATCCCAGTGATTGTTATCATATACTTTAGTCCACATACTTTAACAACAAAAAAGTTGCATTTCCAGTGTCTTCTGTTTTTTCCCTCCAACCAAAAATTCACGTATTGAATTGACACAGAGGGAAAAACAAATCCTGATATTTGCACATTTTTCCATCTTCTGTTCCTCAAAGTTACTTCAGCAATTTCAGTTATTACTTTGACCAAGTAGAACATGTAAGGACCTTCATAGTGTAGTGGTTAACACTTTTGCTTGGCAAGTAAGTTTGCTGGTTTGATTCCAGTCTGAGACGCGCAGTCTGTCACATTAAACATGCAGTGTGATGACGTTTTGTGACATGGCTGGCAGCTCCTCTGCTCATCTGCTGTTAGAAACAAGCCGTTTCAACTTTAAGGCAACTTTTTCTCGATCCGCTGCCTCCTGCAGCCAAGAGAAATTATGTGCCCTGTGCTCACAAACAGAGCTTTTCTTTTCTTTTTTTTTTTCATGAGATGACCCTGATACAGATAGCCCTCATTATGACATCATACCGATCAAAGAATAGAAAAAAGGAGCATTTGGAGCAGTCTTAATCCTAACATTTTGGTCCAGAGGTTTTGGTCTTTTGCAGACCTCATAAACTTAGAGGAGGGTGACACTGTTACACTTTAATTGTAACAGCATCCATATGACGGGCAATAAGGAAAAGTACATGGGTGAAAATGTTCCTTTGATGCAGCCATATTTCTTATGTCTTTATGGCAAGAACTTCCAGAACATTTGGCATGTTGTAAGAGAAAATTGGGACCCTAAGGGAATAGTTTACCTAGTTTAACCGTGAAAAACTAAACTAGCCTGCACAGAACTGTGACTTTACCAGCTTTCTTTGGTATGAAATAGAGATGTGCAGAGTCGAACGATGGCTTCTGACGGAAGCCTAGAAGTCACGTTCTGCAATCTGGAGTGGAAGTCTGAAACCAGAAGTTTAGAGTGTTACGGCAGCATGTTGTTTTTGGAACAGCATCTGCATTGATACCTAATGGGTGTGATGATGAGTTGTCCATATAAAAATGGCCTGTATTTATATAGCGCCTTTCTGGTCCCTAAGGACCCCAAAGCGCTTTACATATCCAGTCATTCACCCATTCACACACTGGTGATGGCAAGCTACGTTGTAGCCACAGCCACCCTGGGGCGCACTGACAGAGGCGAGGCTGCTGGACACTGGCGCTACCGGGCCCTCTGACCACCACCAGTAGGCAACGGGTGAAGTGTTTTGCCCAAGGACACAACGACCGAGACTGTCCGAGCCGGGGCTCGAACCGGTAACCTTCCGATTACAAGGCGAACTCCCAACTCTTGAGCCACGATCGCCATAGATCTGACCATGTAGTGTTATGGTTCCAAAAGGTTCCTTTTGAGGAACAACCATGTGCATTACACACACAAAATCATTCTGCACGTACCATTTGGACCCCGTGTGTTTGTGTAGCCCCAGCAGACAATGCAGCTGCAGTCTGGATGTGCCCCATGTCTCCCAGGGCTTCCTGAGTTCCACCCACAGCATCCCCTGCCGTCTCTTTTTGGCTGATCACAGTAGCCACAGAGTTTGGAGCCTGTGTCTGGGAGGTGTCTGCTACCCATACTCAGAAGTTAGACATCATATCTACCTCCCCTGTGTGGTAGCAGGAGGGGATGTCTGTTTTTTCATATGAACACGTGCCAGGACGCACGCACAGACAGACAGACTGACAAAAGCCCACTTGTTTCTTCCTCCTCCACCCCTCTCCCATCTCGTTCTGTTTTTTTCCATCGCTCCGCTGTTTTGTTGTTCAGTCTCAGAGACGCCATGCTTTGTTGTTTGTCTCCCTTTAACATCTGCCCATCTTTACCGTATTCTCCCCGCACCTCTGTCACTTCCTCTGGTCTCATCTGTCCTCTCCGCTGTCTCTGCTCCTGTCTCCTCTCTGTGTCCAATCTCTCCGTCTTATTTTGTCTTTATCCTTCTCTAATTCCCTCTCTCTGCCTCTGTTCCACTATCCCAGCTATTTACTAGTACTTTCTTGTTCTTCTTCTTTTTTCTCTCCCTTGTTCAGTTCACCCAGACCTGAGTATGATTTTTACCTTTTCTCGCCTTTAGCATCAGCCAACCTGTGATGTTGACCTGCAGAGAAATGAACACTGCAGAATAATTTTCATAACCCCCCTGCTAAGTTGACAAAGATCTATGTGTCTGGATGGTTGGCTGAGTTGCCTTTGGCTAATAAGAGTCAGCAGGGTGAGACTGTGTGTGTGTGTGTGTGTGTGTGTGTCAACTCTCCATTTATGTTGAAGCTAGCATTTTTTTTTGTGCTTTGAGTTGTTTTCAGTTTAGTGCTTCAACAGTTTATATTCTTCTTCTTCTCAACAAATCCAGTGAAAACATTCCAACTCACAGTATTCCTGGTGATACTTTTAGACTTCCCTGCGTTGTTTGTTTGTTTGTTTGTTTGTTTTGTTTTTTGTTTGTTTTGTTTTTTTTTCTGGTTCTCACCCCCAAGCTCATTATTTCCTCCCTACTATATAACTTCATTGGGTTAATACATATTTAGTGAATTGGTGAGTATTTCTGACATCCAGAAGCTTCAAGTGGAACTGGATTTGAGATGAGATAATATCAGTTCTTGTGGACTTGGTGAAGCATGCCATTTATGCATAGCTTTAAAAGTGAATTCTTTCTAATTGGACCAAATATTATGCAGTTTGTATTTGGACCAAATTATTAGTCCTTACACAATTATTTGATGGTTGCAGCCCCAAATTCAAAACTCTTTCATTCTTTGTGAATTCTGACATATAGTGCTGAGTCATCTGCATACGTAGAAATCTTGGCCTTATTTAAGGCAAGTAACAGCAGTGGACGAAGGCGACTTCCTTTGTACTCCACGCTTTTCAGCTCACATTAAAAAGGAATAAAAAAAGTGTATGTTTGTGTACTAATTCATCCCAGTGGAGCTCCTCGATGTATTTGAATCTGCTTTTCTTTGTTTGTTTGTTCTTTGTGCCACAGAGGAATAGGATATGTCACTCTTCAATGACCCCCACAGTACTTAGAGTTTTGTAGTTTAGTAGTTTGCAGCTTTTCATGGTTTATTTGTCCAGCCTGTTATTGTTTAAATGGGATCTGTGAAAGAATGGTACATCATATCAGTACCACAGCTGTCTGTTTGCCAGTTTATCCTTGGGTCATATGTGTAATTGTCTATGTCCAATTTCTTTCTCTAATATTACTGTCACAACAGCCCACTAGCATGTTTGCTCTGACTGTGTGACTACAATGGTGTGTATGTTATATGGCGATGAGGCTAACGGCGACCATCATTGCCAGTGACTGTCAAAACTCCGCTTCGAGGTTGAAGGACATTACCACACCCTTCTAGTATGCTCTAGGTTGTTAAGGCCTGTTGGTTAACCCTGCTTGGTGAACCACTATGAGCCTCACTGTAACCATATCCTTCACTGTTATCACAGTGCTTTGCAGGGCTTTGTCTCCACCCTGTTGTTGCATGCTCAGCCCAAATTGCTTTCACTGTCTGTCTTTTGGTCATTTGTTAACAACATGCCTGCAACAAGCATGCTCAAAAAGAATAGAATGGCCTTCCCACTTCTTTATTTTAAAGAAGGCTGTCTTTATTTTAAAGCCATTGCTGTAATTACAATAATGATCTCTCAGTGTGAGACAAGCAAAGAGCTGAACTCAGGTGGCAAGTGGACAATATGTCAACTATAGATTTGTGTGTGTGTTTTTCCTTCTTTGGACAATGCACTGACTTTAATTCATTTCCTGAAGCCTTATCCCCTGTTACAACCACTACTTGCCTGACCTTCAACAAAGTGTTTATACTCGAGTCTTCATGGAGGACCACCCACCATGTGACTGTGTGAACAGATTTTGGTTCCCCACAGGTCTAGTAACGCACACATACAATTCACGCGAGCATTTCTGCTCTATTCAGAATGTATTTTCATTTGCTCGCCCCACATCCACTCACGTTGATCCCAGCTGACCTCAGTCAATACACACAGACTCACAGTTGCACACACTCACTTTAATCGTGACATTAGTCTGACCCTGCAGTCTGGTTCAATCATTCCGAGAGTCAAGTCAAGTCTAGCTTCATGGCAGAGGGGTGGGTGGTGGGAGGTGTCTAGACGCTATCCTGTCTGTCTGGTTATAATAATGTACACACATGCAGACACGCACCTGAGAGAATGCAGGCCAGCTCGGACTGCAGGCGAGCTTGTGCAAAGTGACATTTCAGCAAGCGGATGAATTCTTTAACACGGGCCTCTTCTCTGCTTTACTGCCATTCATGAATATTACAGCGTTGGAATATTGATAATATTAGACTATGTTGTAATATTCATGATATGTTATCCCAGAGGCCTGCGTTTTTTTTCACCCCCCTATCTTTGTTCATGTTATATTCATGCAGATAGAGATGATATGGCTACGCTGGTCCTTTTCAGGAACTAAAGTAGAGATTTATTGCTGCCTCAGCATCAGGTCTCATCGTTAGGGCCTGCATCAGCAATAATCAGACTTGGGCCCTCTTCAAGGAACATTTAGCTCTGACACAAAGTAAGAAAGTTATGTGGGTGCACACAGGATGGAAATGAGCTGATGGTAGGAGGCAAAAGAAGAGGCAGTGTGGCATGTGTGTGTGTCATCTATACGTTGAAGGTTCTCATAAAACTTTAGGTACTTTTAACAGCATTTAGAACAGGTTTCCTGAACCAAGCATCCTATAAACACATTTCACAATAATTTCTCTGAGCTGTAAGCATTTTCAAATGACCTTGAAAGTTTTTGAAAAATGAAATAGAAAAGGCATTTATCTTTATGTCTTTGTGTTTGTCTTTGAATGTAATGATGGGAAATAAGTGAAGCAATTTAACGAAGGATGTTAACATATATGCATACGTATATGCAAAGAGTCCCCCTTCACTTAATGTCACCATGATTGATTTTCTGCAGAGATTCAGCTATAAAGATGAAGTTTGACTTCAATTCTTATATCTCTGTTATTTTTGTATTTGGCCATCATTTGTGGAGTTAAAAGTAGTGTTTTACTCTTCACCTTTAAATAAAGTAGAATTTAGATCAGTCCTGTTTCATAACTCGTACTGTTTCTGTTCCAAGCCCCTGACATGACGGTTCTTCGAGTGTATACTGTAACTGTGCACAAGTTGGACGCTTCCTGCTTTGTAATCCTATTTAGTCTGAGCGCTGCAGCATAGACGAGTTGTCTGAATTCCCCCGTGCTGTACGAGCAAGAGAAGAAGGGAAGGTCGGATAAAGAGGAAAAAAAGATGGACAGAGTGTGGAGAAAAGAGACTGAGCTGTAATTGTTTGTTCTCTTGTTGCCCTCAGTCCACATAGCAAGTCTGACACCCCTGTCTCTCTTTTTGTATCTCCCTCCTTCTCCAACACAATCTCTTCCTCCTCTCCTTTCCCTTTCCTCACTGTCTCCATCTCTTTTCCTGACTCCTAGATACCCGTCTAATGGGCTACAGTATCCACAAGTGCACACACACACAGACACACACACACACAAACAGGCCCCCCTCTCCTCGGGGTTAAGCAGCACTAAACTAGTTCATTTATTTCCATGGAGAGACTGATTGTAGTGGGGGGCTGTAACTAGGCTGATATCTGCTTCATGCTTTATCAAACACACACATACACACTCCTACTGTGGTGGACTGTTGCTGCCAGGCTGATGCCAGCCGTCTAGACGTTACCGTGCACATCTCCCAGGGGAGTGCGCGAGCACTTGCTTCCTCTCCCTCCTTGTCTCATTCTATCCGTCTCTGTGGCACTGTGTGTGTGTGTGTGTGTGTGTGTGTGTGTGTGTGTGTGTGCGCCAGCCAGGTCGCTGCCATGGCGCCCCAGAAGCTCCGGGCCTTGTTGATCACGGCACCGTGCCCAAGGGTTACCATAGCAACGGCAGTGGCAGAAGACGGGCTTGTGTGTGTCGAAGGAGAACTCTGTGTGTGTGTGTGTGTGTGTGTGTGTGTGTGTGTGTGGGACCAATGTGGTGGGCAGCAGGCTGTGAACTCAGCAGGCCTCTAACTGGGCAGCAGGAGAAAGACGAGCAAGTTAGAGCATAGAGAGCGTCCTTTTTCTTTCTCTCTGTCTGTCTTACTTTTATCTCCTCCTGTCTCCCACTTTCACATGTGTGTTAAAACGCACATTCCGAGTTTGTGGATATACACACTTGTCAGCCCAGACATGAGAACCCACAGCTTGCCTACACTGGGATTTGGGACCAGCACAATGACACAGCACTTCTGCAGGCAGTCATTTAGAATGCTGCGCAGCGCTTCACAGTCAAGTGCAGTTTTGATTGCCAGGTGCAACTGTGAGACCGTTCATTTTATTTTTCTTTTCACGACTGAAATCTGGGGTTCAGCAGGAAACAGGAAATGACTGCAGAGGAAATGAGCCAGCTGCAGGGTCTTGATGAGCTTAACGTGCGCTAAGAACTTGCAGACTTCCTTCACATTTTGCTCAAGTTTGATTTCCTCACAAACAGAGTTTATCGGCAGAGATCGTGATGTCATTTCCCTCTGTTGTCTTGTGTCCCGTCGGCTCCCCAGGCTGCGTTTTCTTGTGTGTTCCATAAAGCGCTTGGCTGCAAGGTTAGGACATATGGCAGCTGAAGCTCTCTGCTATATGAGAAAGAAAAGCAGTTTTCTCTGCTGCTGGGAGTTGCTCTACTACTCTAAATTAGCAAGCAGCTAGAGAGCCACTCCTGCACACTCGGGCTCCGCCGTCAGCATACATCCACCTTCAAACCTTAATACATTCTCATGGTTTTGGACAAAAGACTACTCCTTTGTGCAAACTAAACCAGCCAGGCCCGCTTTTCTCACGGAAGCATCTAAGGTCATCTGAGCTCAAATGTTAAGTTTATTGAGCAATAACAATGTTAGAGGCCCCATCTGAGCGTGTGCAGTCTCTGTAGATTGCCATTAGCCTGATTTTCGTTTCAAGGCTGAACAGGGTAAGCCCGCAAACCCTCATTAGTCGTGCAAGTGATTTTTTTCGCCTCAGTGTTAACTTTTGCTGCCAGCAGGAGTGAATCAGCAGTATATACACGCTGTTGTTTGGGCCACATTATATAGACGTGCATTGAAACGGTCTAATCCCGTCTACTGTACAGAGACAGACGCACGAAACAGGCTCTCAGTGGAGTCTGTTCACAGCAGTAGCAATGTTTTTACTGTGGTTTAAAACAAACAAAGGGATTTGTGACATGGGTAGCCATTTCTTTGGGGGAATAAAGCGAATTGATCTTGTTAGGGTTTACATAGTTCATCACTATTCTCAAACAGTGTGTCTTCAAGCAGTGTTGGCCACTGATAGTGGCGCAGTCGTCTGCTGTGCATCTGACAGCTTCTTTCACCAACAGGTCAGCTGAACTGTCTGACCTCCTGCTGCCTCCCCCATCCACTATGCATACACACACAGGTTACAGTGCTGTCACTGGGTTAGTGTGTGTGTGTGCACTCTCTCTCTCCAAGCTGTTTACCCTCTCTTTTAGTGTTTGGCTTTTTGCCTGTAGCACAGAATCTGCCAAGTACTGAAATCCTCTATGTTTGGGTTCATGTCAAGTCCAGCTACATCATTCCGTCTCTCCTTCCTCATGTCCCATCACCCCATTACTGTTCACTGTTAAAATAAAGGTTTTTTTTTAAGAAAAAAAATCATTTGTTCTTCAAAGTAAACGATAAAGCTTTGACCTCTCATAGAAGTAATTGTTATTGTAAGCGCTACTTGATTTGTATCTTCTTCTGAGTCACTTCCTGACTCATGAAATTGGCTTCAGTTTAAAAAAAAACAAACAAAAAAAGCCTGAAGAAGACTGTTTTAAGCTTTATGTAGTTAAAATTTATAGTATTTGACAGAGAGGCCTTTTCAGTAGAATATAGATTAGTTTTGCTATATTTGCTGCCATAAGCATGTTTTTAAAAAACTCTGCTTGCCTTCTGGTAGTGAGAATTCTTGCTTTAAAATTGGCTTTGAATTACTTTTTTTAACACCCTCAAAGTACACTTATATGTACAGTATGTTGTTTTTTTAATGTTTCCCTTTTGTCGACAAAGCTGTGCTGTGTAAAAACAGCCAGTGCCCAGACAGATGTATGAAGCTCGGTGCTGTGCAGCATGGTCACTTTGACATGATTTGAATAAACTCGATGGCCTCCCTCGTCACCGCAGCAGGAAAAAAAACGACAGGACGGCTGGCTTGTAATGCAAGTGATTCATCCTGCTGAAGGAATAAGGGTTTTTGCAGACGCCGGGCTGATATTGTTTTGACAAGTGGATTACTGTAGTAATAACATCAGGCTGGTGCTGGTAATGCAGACTGCCAGCACACACTGTTCTCTGGCCCGTGAGCGAGTCTGTGCTGTACGCTCTGTTCTGGAGCCTCTGAACTCGGGTGGATACTGGGTTCAGAGAGGATATACCCCCCCCCCTCCCAGTCAGTCTTTTCTCCTCCCTGCACTTCCTTCCTGTCTTCTGAACTCCTCCTCCTCTGACTTCCTTCCTCTCTGGCGTTTAGAGAAGAGGCCATTAACTACAGCCGCTGTACTTTTTTATTTTGCTTGAACTGTAAAAACATGAACTTGAGCTGTGAAAACATCCCCGCCTGTGCACTTCAGAAGAAGTACACCAGCTTTGAGTCAGGCGTCGGCTTTGTGCCGCTTTTACAACAGCAGAAGGCAGAGTATGTGATATTTATCCAGCTGGCTTACAGGAGGGCCTGGTCGACTTGGTTTCCCAGAATGCTTCTCTCTGATTGAAAGCCTCCTCCGTCCCCTCCCTGTGGCTGCTGCGGTGAATGCACAGGCCCAGGCTGGTTACTGGATGAAGCTCCAAAGTAAAGCAGGCAGCCCGACAACTTAACTTTCTGACACTCTGCTTTATTTCACAGAGAGCTGATGCGCCCAACCTGGGGAGTGGGAGTGTCTTCTGGTTTTTTTGGGGGTTTTTTTGACTTACCTTTAATAAATCTTGTACATAGATTCTTGGTATGAAACCTCGTACCACAATGAAGCTGTACTTTAGAGTAAAATACCTTGACAGAAGTTAAATGAATCGATACAGATGTTCATGTTGCCCCATGATTTAAAGCAGGGGTTCACCAGACTTCAACAAGGATCAGTACAACTGAATTGTATTGATATAGCATAGTTTCAGGCAGCTTTATATTGCAAGGTACAACAAGAATGAGGTATGAGCAAGCACTTAAAGACAGTGAGGAGGAAGAACTCCCTTTTAACAGAGACCTCCAGCAGACCTACCTCAGAGAAGGTTCCTTGAGCGAGGTATACAAGTTGGTTTTATCCAAACGGAGAATTTGAATAGATGGATGTCCCCGAACCCAAACTAGGAGCTGGTTCCATATGAGATCACCTGACACCCATTTGACTTTTGGAAACTCTAGCAACCACAAGTAGGCCAGGCTTCCTGCTGTACTGGTATATGGTAGTACAAGGTCTTCGAGCTGAGATGGGCTGTAAGGTTTAGTTTGTCACTCCTTGCCACAGGCTTCCTCCATGATGTTATGTTACCAGGAGATTATTTTTTTTTTTTTTTTTTTTTTTTTTTTTTTTAAAACACCAGTTTCGGCCCTTCATCTCGACTCTCAGCACTCCCCTCACTCTTGCCTGTTAAATATTAGGTGACTCACACTGCGATGAAGAGCTTAATACCTTAGTTTCAAATGTCTGATGTGAGAGGGGTGGGTCATGATTTTCCACTAAGATTGTTATTGAATGTGTCAATTAAATAGTTTGAGAGGGCCGTTTAATGAGGTAAATTTGCTGAATTATACTATTAAATTCATCTGAGCTCACTTCACCACCTCACTTTCATCTCAGAGGGGAACTTGTGGAGCTTCTGTGTCACCGTTGGTTGCAGTACCCACCTCTTTGCTCTTTGGTGGTTAATGTCGGTTGGTTTTGCTGGTTTAGGTTTCATTCCTTCCCACAGTTTTTCTTACTCCCCCCCCATTCACTGTGGTTCTTTCTAGTTGGCCTTGTTCCTCACACTCCTGCCCCGCCTTGTGGCTGCTGTGGTAAAGCAGAGGCAGGTTTGGGTGGGTTTTGCATTTCAGCCCAGCCTCTACTCTAACCCACCATAATGCAGACAAATAAGCCAGGGAGGATTATTAGGCTGGGAAGCCTGAGATAGGTTGGCTCTAACTAGCTCTCTTTCATTTCTGGTTGTCTCCTTCTGTGCTCCTAATTTCAAAGAATTCATAATATATTCTGTTACTGAATGCTTTCCATTTCTTCTTGTTTTTGGATTTTAACACTCTTATTTTTTTCCACCCAGTCTACCCTTGCCATGTCAAAAGCTGTCCAGTTGCATTGTGGGTAATGTGCTCCTCAGATTGCATAGAGCTTTGCTGGGGGGGGGGTCACCAGAATTGAGGCATTGTGGCTGAAATAGCAGAGCGTACATTGTGTCATTGTTCGTACAGAATACACACACACACACACACACACACACACACACACACACACACACACACACACACACACACACACACACACACACACACACAGTGTACAGTGTACTGGATGTCCAGCAGTGAGCAAGCGTGTGAGTCAGAGGTCAGACTGGGTGCCAAGACCAGACAAGGTCAAGACTCCTACTCAGAACAAACCAACAACACACAACAAAAGAGTGTCACACTGCAGACAGGGAGGCAGGCAGGGAGCACAGACAGGGTGGAAGAGAAAGAAGGGAGAGAATCAAAGTAGGAGATGACAAAGAATGAGGGAAATGTGGGGAATGAATGATGGTGGGTGAGGGAAGAATGCAAAGAGATCGATAAAGACAAGAGTTGAAGGACTGCCAGAAGAGGCGTGTAGGCGAGGGAGAGGAGGATGCATGGATGGGGTTAGAGGAAAGATGGAGAAAGTGATGGCGGGTGAGCTGAGATGCAGGCAGGGTTCAAAGACAAGCAAGAAAGCATGAAACAATGAACAAGAGACGGGAGGCAGACGTAAGTGAAAAGCAGCGATCATTGTGTCTCCTGGTGGTGCCCTGATCTGGGAGGTCATCCCACATCAGCTCTGATGCTCGTGTGTGTGTGTGTGTGTGTGTGGCTGTGGTTGTGTGTCACAGAACAGAACACCACAGTTATTCAGTGTCTCCACAAAGGAACCACTGTGTTCTGGGACAGACAGCACACACTGTCTCAACACTCATCTTTTTTGTGATTTGAAGCTTTCCTCTGTATATTCCTCAGGCAGACACACATATATTCATATACTGTGTAAATCACACATACACTCAGCCACTTGGAGATTGACCTGTGCTGCCCTCTGCTGGCGAACACACATTAGAGCAGCTCAGTCGTGGTTCAAATCACTGGTCCTCTTACCGGGAGTTCTGGAGGCTTCATTTTGCATGGTCTCCATCAGCAGAGATTACCTTAGTTATGGAACTGTCCTGGTATCACTTTGCTTTAAATCTGCCTTTTTAACAGCACAGATTTGACGAAGAATGATTAATGTGACTTTTAGGATTCTCGAACTGAAGTAGCTCAGTCAAATTTCAAACTGTCTTCATTTTAGAGCTGAAATAAATGACTTTAAAAGGCCTGCAAATATCCTAATCCTGGATTCAGGTGTTTAGTGTGATGATGGTGCCGTTTATATCACTTTTAAAATGGAAATGGAGGTGTTCACCATCTCTGCTACATCTCTGTGGTCGCATAGCTGTTAGGAAAATTAGTGTTATTTTCAAAAGGCTAATTAGGGATCTACAATCTGGCTCAAAGATCATATGACGATATTTTGGGGTAGAATCACTGCAGGCAGTCTAAATCTCATTTGTGCTCAAGGCCTTAGATGATCAGGTGATGAACATTGTTTCCTGAATACAAATCCTCTCATTACCAAATAAAGCTTTCTGTTTAGTTCTGAAACTCTGACAGGAAGTGCTGATCTTAAGCATTTTTGATCCTCCTACCACGATGCTGATCCACTTGCCGTTGCGATTTGTCCTCCATACCATTTTCTGCATAATGATGTGTAGTACACCCAATGAGAATCTTTGTCATTTTGTCACAACCAGTTAGCAGGAGACTTTAATGATGTCACCTGTGTTGTTCGTCAGCAAAACTAGTCGTATACCAAATTTAAGATCATCCAAGATGCACTTCCTCAGATCCCACTCACCCCTGTAAATAAGCAAGTGATGATCAGATAATGTGATTTTCACTTGAAGGCAGTTTTTAAGATGCGTGTGAAACATTCACAAATCTTATTTCCCTGCATGTGATCCAAGGTTGAATTGTTTTAAAGTGGACAACATTTGGACAGAACATTTGGACAGAACATTTGGACATTGGACAAAACTAAATATTTCAGAGGGTCTGTTTGTGCTCTTAGAAAATCTATTGGGTCTTTTGGAGATGATGCAAATTGGTCTGGAGACCGCATGATTTTTAAAAAAAAAAAAAATTTTTATTTAATTTTTAATGAGTTGTTGTTAAGAGTAGTCATTAACTGCTAAAGTACCTTTAATGTCTAAAAGTTTGATGCTAATCCTCTTCCTCTCTTTCCATGTGTTTATGCAGCTGAACTGGAGTTTGTTCAGATCATCATCATCATCGTTGTGATGACTGTGATGGTGGTGGTGATCATCTGCCTGCTCAACCACTACAAGCTCTCCACCTGGTCTTTCATAACGAGGCAGAGCCAGGCCCGCAGGCATGACCATGCCCTACAACAGGTCAGTGTGGGTGGGTGGGTTTGTGGGCGGGTGGGTGTTTGAGAAACAGGAAGAAAGGGAGAGCTAAAAAGAGACTGTTTGTTTGTGTTGCTTGTATTGAGTGGCTCAGACGGCGCTGTTCTCCCAGCATCCACGCCAGTAACATTTTGATCTAAACTGGTGTGTGTGTGTGTGTGTGTGTGTGTGTGTGTGTGTGTGTGTGTGTGTGTGTGCGCGCGTGCATGTGTGTTCATCTGTTCTCACTGAATGTCCCTGCCTAGTCATTGTGACAGTACATTTCTGTATTTCTGCAGCAGGACAAACATAGCTTACCAGTATGTTCCCAGTAAAGCTGTGCTGAGCTAAATGAATCCTTTTATCCCAGTCTGAGTTTCTGTCCCAGTTTCAGCGAGGTAACGGCTTCGCGCGCGTCTGTTAGATGAACTTGCTGAATTGGTTTCTTCAGAGCCAGACTCTGTCAGGCCTTGATGTTTAATTCACTACAGCGCCGTCTAGACAGCAGCCGCTCTGCCCCCGTACTGACATGTACACTCTGGGACAAACACACATGCACATACACACACAGTTTATTTACGTGCATTGAAATAGACGCAGGCTCAAAACATGATGCATTATGGATCCATAAACATATTCAGCCTAATGATTTGTCAGCTTTGGTGTACTGTTACCAATAATTTGAATATTAGTGTTCAGCTAATAAGCTCTGCTTTTTGATTTCTTCTGCCACTCTGTGCTGTGTATCATTCAATCAAAGCGAGGTACAAAGCAACATCAGAAAGAAACAAGCCCACTGAATGCAGATTGGAAGAATAGCTGATGGCCTTTACCCCTAAAAGATGCATGAATAAACAGTATTTATGCATGTTTATGCTTCTCATGTTGCCCCCCAACAACCCTGCCCCCCCCCCCCGCTAAATGTTGTTGACTGTGCTGTCTGAGAAAAGATCCTCCAGTCAAATGTAGATGAAGGGGAAACTGCAATTATTTGACAGTTGTGTTTATTTGTTGTAGCTTTTATCCTGCCTATTTTTAAGATGGAGCCTTCTGTCTTTTGTTGTGCTCCCAAACAGGGCAGAATTTTGGGTTTGAAGCCATCAGGCATTTCTCAGTGCTGCTGTTTCATCTTTTGTGTCCTCATTAAGTCGTTACTTTTTGGGTGTTTTTTTTTTGTTTGTTTGTTTGTTTGTTTTGTTTTGTTTTTTGTTTTGTTTTTTAAAATTCATGCTTTCTTCTTCTTTTCCTTTTTTTTTGTTCTTTACCTGTAAAGTAAGAAAGTTCGTTAATGGTGTCACATCAAAATCCTTCTCAGACACAGCAAACAGCAAGCAGTAATGACTGCAGACTTCTAAAGCATTACACATATTCTCCCTAGAGCCCAGCCCCAGCTCATCCTCAGTATCCAGCACTGGATATCTGGGCATATGTTTGGTCAGCTCAGATTCTTATTGTTGTATCGGGAGCTGCTCACCTGGACAGGCTACGTGATGACACCATTTTTACATTTTCTTTTACATGTATTTTTCTCAGGCTGGACCAGTCCTATTTATGCATCTCCAGTAAAATGTTGTTTTTGTTGCTAACCTGAGCATCCCACTGAAGCACAAACACAACAATCTTCAACCCACCCGGGGACTTTTTGAACCTTTGCCTTCCTCTTTGTTTGTGTCTCGATGTGCAGGACGGGTGCCTGTGGCCTTCAGACAGCGGCTCTCGGCAAGGTGCCTCAGAGGTAAGACCACCACACTGACCCCCGATAAACACATTCAGCTAATGCCGCATGTTATAGGAACTGAGTGCTCAGCTGAATGAAACTTCACTTTTCCACAATGAAACCTGCTTGGGTTTAGTGGACCTAGTATTTGCAGTTGGAGATTTCTAATCCACAGTTTGTGTTTTTATAATGGTGCACATTGAAAACTTTGTTCCTATTGAGAACTGAGTATTGCTTTGGCTACACTTGTTATGTGTAAACTTGATGAAAAATGCTTACAAATATTGAATTTCAGTAGATTCAGCAAGTTCTTACTAAAATTACTGCTAGTTTGGCTGTCTGCAGGCTCCTGAGTGTTTAGACTCTAACCAGTTAAGTTACTATGATAAGGTTGTTGGTCTTTTCTCTCTGAGCATTGGATCTGGAAACAGCTGTGATCCTTGGAAACATTTTCTGTCAGAAATTTCCTTGAATTGCAGGAGCTTTTAGAAATTCTCAAACCTTTAACAAAGTAAGGTATAAAGAACTAAATAGAGACAATGACTCTTGTCAGCATTGCAACTATAAGGAAACAATGAACACATAAAACAGCACTTTTTAAAAAAAATAAAAGAACACAGTTACACTGATGGTCTCTCCAAACAAACAAAAAACTATGAACGTGCAATGATGATGTCACCAAATATTCAGCCCAGCACGGTATCCTTCCTCAGTACAGATTTTGTCTGTAGGCAGAGTGCGTAGAAGAGTGTAGAGGTATTGTTAACTGCGACGTATGGCTGAATAAATTTTGATAATCTGACACATTTATTGCAGCTGCATCTCAGTCAGAATCACAGTGTGACCACCTGGACTCGGTTCATTTGGTTAGGCTGCTAAATTAGTTTCTTGCCTGGTTTTTAGGGAAGCAATTTAAATATTAATAAAAACCTCATTGGCAGCTCTGGTTATGGGTTAATTCAGTGTTTGTCCTTGTGGAAAAACCAAGTGATCTTTAAAGGCTTACAATCAGGTGCTCTCTGCTGCTGAATATTTTATTTTCAAGTAGCTGCAGCCCTTACAAATAAACACAACAAATCCAAACCCCCCCAAAATTCATACCTTTTTATCAAACTAAAATGCTATGAAAAGAACATAGATGATAAAAGTGCATTTAACAGTTTGGCATTCAGAGTCGGTATAGAGAAAAGTGCAGTGTGTAAAAATGGTAATTAAAAGGAATAAAACAGAGAAAGGAGACCTGAACCCACTCAGGGATGGCTTTTTGTCTAATCTCCACGCTCTGCTCGCCCCGTTATAAAAGACATCCATTTCCTCTCAGCTTCTCTTTGTGTCTTTGTTGGCTTATTTATCAGCGCTTGCCCTTGTAGAATTGTTTGGCGGTGCAGTCAGGGCCCAGAGAGCCTGACATGTGCATTTTTTTGCTTGCTGGTAAATATTTGATCGTGCAGGAATTGGAGCTCACACACTGTGTTGCAATGGGTATGCCTGGCACTGTACTCCAAAACAAGATCAAAATTGGCATGTTCTCAAAGACTCGTGAATACAAAAGCACAAACAAATGCCAGTATACTCATTGTGACTGGTGATCTGATCTCTTAATTGCGTTGATGCCAGATGGAGGAGCTTCCGAGTCAGGGTTGGAAGAGACGAGCTGGGTTGAAAGACTGCTGGAAAGTCACATGGTAGTATTGATTAGTTGGAGATAATAGTATATTGAGGCTGTGTGAAAGTTTTGGCTGGCAAGTGTGGATGCACTTTGGCAGTTTGTACTGGCTTATAGCACCAAGTCGGATTTATAGTGCCCCAGTATTTATGCGACAGATAGAGAGAGATCGAGGCGCCCAGAGAGACCCGGAAACGAAGGAAAAGGCCACGGAGAGACGAACGCAGAGGGAGACGCAGCCACTGAGTGTGGGTGGCTGATGGATGCAGGGATGGGGGCTGAGTGAGTGTTTGTGTGGCGGGGCGGGGGTTGGATGGTTTTTGGTGCGTCATTAATCAGCAACACCTCCCCTGACACTGTCTAGACAGACGTCTGAGAGCTGCCCCGCTCTGCTGCGCTCTGCTCCCTCTATCAGCTCCACACCTTTCTCCCCCCGCCGTCTGTCTATTTGTCTATCTCTGTCCTTTCTCTCTCTGCCTTCAGCTCTTTTTCCCTTCTCGCTTTTTATCTCCCTGCCTCTTTCTTCTCCTCCTTTCATTTCTGTGCTCTTTCTTTCTCTCTCCTTATCTCAGTAGCCTTTCCTTTTAATCCTTTCAGTTCCACTCTTTCCCTCACTCCGTCTCTCCATTTCAATTGCCCTGATCCTCTAACACCCCCCCCGTCTGTTGTTCTCTCCACCCAGACTGCCTTGTCAGTGGGGGTTGGCTATTAGAGCCGCAGTCACTAATTGAAATGGGTTCCCTCTGATAATGACTCGACACAGTGGAAATGTGCGGAATTGGATAGAAATGTGAGAAATGAAGAAATGGATCATGCCGTCACAGTCTGAAGAGTTAATTGAGGTGAAGATCTCTGACAAAAGCTGGTGGATGAACCGGTGTGCTGAATGTTTTTCTGTTTGAGTGCGGGCTCCTTTCTTCCTCTTTACTGTAATTACATTGTAATGTCTGTCACAGCTAATTGGTGGCACGCTGGCGTGTGCTGTTGCTGCACCAGGATCATCATTCATTTTAAATATGCAGCGTCGTAACCATACTTCACTGTACGGAGGCTCATCTCCCAGGAAAAGCTTGCATGAAATCGGCGTATACAGAAATGATTGTTATGCAGAAAGCATCATGTGACTTGCCATGAGGCTATAAGTGGTTTACACTGTGACCTAAACAGAATAAATATCAAATAAAGGCTGTGTGCAGGGTAAGGACAGAACTGCTAAACTGTTAACAGACTCTGGGTATGACTCTAAAAATTACAGGTAATGAATTGGGACGGATGAATAATCACAGATAAGTCACTTGACAAATAAAATGAGAAACACTTGTTGCTTCCAGCCTCATTGCTCCTTTGATAGATTTGGATTTTGGATTGCAGGCCAGATGTGATCAGTAGTTTTTGCTGCTACAGTGTCATTAACTCACAAGGCTGACTGGTCATGAAAATGATTTTAATGATTTAAAAATAAGATTTTTAACGATCAGCTGCTCTCAAGATGAATTATTCCCAAAAACTCAAACAGAAGTTTTGTAGATAAAACAGTGACTCTGAGTTCATTGCACTGAACATCAGTTTGAGTGTTTGGTCATTTTCACAATGCATGTGTATCAGAAAGATACTGGTATTAAGACTGTGATCGGTTTCCTGTTGATGCTAGCCAGCTCACAACCAACCTTTTATCTCGTGGATGTCCATTCACTTCTGTCTCGCTCTCTCTCAGGTGTTATATGCTCCGCAGGCGAGGGATCGCTTCACCGCTCCCTCCTTCATGCAGCGTGACCGCTTCAGCCGCTTCCAGCCCACCTACCCCTACCTGCAGCATCAGATTGACCTGCCGCCCACCATTTCTCTGTCGGACGGGGAGGAACCACCGCCGTACCAGGGACCCTGCACCCTCCAGCTCCGTGACCCTGAGCAGCAGATGGAGCTGAACCGCGAGTCGGTGAGGGCACCGCCCAACCGGACCATCTACGACAGTGACTTGATCGACATGGGAGGAGGCGGGAGTCTAGGAGGGGTAGGGGGAGGAGGGGCGGGGATGGGGGGCGGCGGCCCGAGGCCGCCCAGCAGTAACTCGGGCATCAGTGCCGCCAACTCCAGCAGCCACGGGCGTATGGAGGGCCCCCCGCCAGCATACAGCGAGGTGATAGGCCACTACCCTGGCTCAGCATTCTTTCTACACCAGCACAGCAATAACCAGAGGGTGGGGAGGCCGGGGGGGCTAGGGAGCAGGACGATCCAGCAGCAGAGCCAATCAGAAAGCACAATTGTACCTGCCAAGGCCAAGGACGGCCAACCAGAGGACTTGGTGTGAAGAAACAGGGAGGGGAGAGGTAGGGCCACCCACCCCAGACTGAGAACTGTGTCTCTCGTTCACCCCAGACCTCTTGTAAGCCGGGGTCTCTCTTATCGCTCTGTCTCTCACGTCCTCTCTCCACACTCCCATGCACAAACACACCAACCTTAGCTACAGAAACGAGCAAAGAGAGGAACCAACAACTGATTTCATTTCATCCACGCGCTAGCACTGCTGGGACAGGATGTACGCACTGTGTCCAGACTTTTTTTTTCCTCCTTATTTTAAGAAAGAACCACACTGCTAGCACAGATTGAAACAGTTTTCTCTTTCACCCCCCCCCCCCCACTCCCCTGGTGGTGATACCACTGTCCCCAGGAACTGAGGAGGATCAGTTTTGGGTTTTTTTTTTCTGTTTTTTTTTTTCTTCTTTCTTCATTGTTTTTCTGTTTTTGGACCGGGATCTGTGCACAAAGCGAGAACTGAGAATCAAGGACTTTACAGAGAACACAACGAAACAAGAGACTCACAAACCCAAATCTTAGTGCCAAGGTTCACAAGGAAGCAAAACAAAGCGGGGGGAATGACTTGTTTTAACATTGAAACCACAAAAGAAACGTTATCTCAAAGTTGCACTATCTTTTTGTTGTAAAAGAGAAGAGGGAAATGATGTTATGTTATAACAGTGATGTTTTTAATTTCCTGTTTTGTTTGTTTGTTTGTTTTTTGGCCTTTTTGTGAATGGACTGATTGACTGAACTTTGGCTCCAAAGTTGTTTTAAACAGTTGGGAGCAAAAACAAAAAATCAAAACAAAAAACCCAACAACAACAACAAAAAAACAACAAAAAAACAAACAAGTATTATAAGCTTATGTCCTTCCTTTTATGAAAACCGCAAGAAATCCTTGTACCCAGCCTAAACATCTCTGTCTGCTTACACCACAGGCACAGTGAGACTTAGTAAGAGAATAACCTGTACTGCTTCATGTCTGCGTTCACATCATGGGGAGAGGTGGGGGTAATCTGCCTCATGAGCAGCTGCTGGATTGATGGCGTGTTATAACAAACCACCAGAGGAAGTGAGCAAAGATTAGAGTCCTAAACACAGCTTGGCTGGATTCAGTGGGATCCAGGCTCAGGTTTGTGAGATATCAGCCCAGCTGCTTTGATATCAAGTTAAAAAAAGCCCTCAGCCTCTGTCTAGCAGCGTGGTCAGAGCAGATTCTTCTCATTTCAAATCTACCCCGTCTGCTGAGCACCTGATGTTTCCTCTCACCCCCCTTCCCTGCATCCAGGTCCACCGCCCTTCCCCAAATGCTCGTCTCAGACATCTTGCACAGTGCATTCTGCCAACAGCCACCACACTGAACTGGAACCCACACAGAAAAACGCAAAATATGCGAAGAAGAAGAAGGAGGGGGGAAAAAAGAAGGCTCGGCTCTCCATCTTCACGTTTCTAAAGCCACAAAAGAATGACACAAAGTGAAGATTCCTGTCTGCGTCTGTCAGCACAGAGATCAGGTTTTTAAAGGAAAACTGTCTGTGGTCAAAGTCAAAGGGCTATGGGAGGCTCCTTTTTGTAAAAGAAACACAGAAAAAAACCTTTTTGAAAATCTAGCCTTTTTCTCTGCTCATCGTTGCCTTCTCCTCTGCTCTTGCGCTTTATCTGTCTCTCTTTCCTGTTTGCGCCAGTCCCCCTCCCCCCTTTTCTAACAGTGCGTCTCCGGTAAACACTGTTCATCATCACTCCTTCCATCCATCCGTGTGCAGAAAAAGTGCGATCAAATGATGCAGAGTCCGCCGAGCCCTTTAAAGTGGAGACTGGAGTGGAGTCCTCATTCGGCAGCGAGCTGGTGCAGCCCTCTCCTCACTGTATAAGTGTGTACACGTGTGCGTTTGTTGGTCAGACCTTTTAACAACACAGAAAAGCACTTAATGCTCCTGCAGGAGTTTTGTGTGTGTGTGTGTGTGTGTGTGTGTGTGTGTGTGTGTGATTGTAACTGAATGATTTATTAACTGACTCCTTTGAGTTTAAACATTCAAGGACATATTACTTCTTTAACACAGCTTCAGTTCAGCTTTCATTGGAATACAGTCGAGTGTCTTTCTTAAAAAGACAGAAATGCTCCTTGTTTGATTGTCACAGTGCAGAGGTGACATCACAGTGAGCCTCAGGAAAAGCCCAGCTGTGATGATGATGATGTGAGTCTGTTCCATACTACGTACTGGTTCCAGGCATGCTAGCAGTACAGCCTCAGCACGTCGGCGTGCACGGGGGACATGCTTGTTTTCTTAGTGAAGTACAGTCTTTATAGTTAAATCCTTGAAAAACAAAAGCTCTGCTTTCGTTGTAGGATCAGAGGACAAGGCTGTATGAATTTGATGTTTTTCCTACTCTCAGCAAATCTCATGAAAAGTGTCTAAATGCTTTGACCTCCTCACCCCGTCTGTAGCACTCAGCACCAGTTCCATTCATTTCTGCTGAAGAGACAATATTTAAAAGATGCATTTGGCTCAAGGTTAAATTAGTGTGTTTCTTGTTAATGCCAAAATCCATCGTCGAAGAGCAATCTCTTTCACAGTCCACTGTTGTCACGATTTTAAAGCTCTGTACGTGGGAGTCATTATGACAGGTCTGTTAGTGAACCTTTTAAAAAAAAAAAAAAAAAAAAAAAAAATCCAACCAGTGTTTTTCAGCGTGAGGCTCACAGGGAGGTGGGTGTAGCACCTGGACGCTGCACACGTGGCTCTAGTTAGAGTTGAACTGGTTGAGGACTATTTTTAGCTCGAACACATTTGGTGCTCTAGTGGGCACTAGCACCCACAGGAAGGCTGCGTGAGTCCATATCCATATAAACGGCTGCGTGCTCCTGGTAATGAAGGAACATGCTGCCCGGTGCGGCTCACTGTTATTCAGCCACAGTCAAGCTCGTGGGAATAACATGCTGACAATAACACGTTTGCTGATCCTTTTTTGTTTCAGAAAAATGTGTGAATTTGTTGCCAGGATGTTTCAGAAAAGCTAAAGAAATTGCAGGATGTCTCACAGCTAACTGGCAACAGGTCCATAGCATCTTTGATTAGAAAGGATCATCTTTCAGTAAAGACAGTTAGTGATATGATACTCTGAAGACTGCGAGGGAAAACGTGTTTGTGCCCATGCTCGTGCCAGATGAAACCCTCAGTAATGTTGGGTGATGGAGCAACATGTGGTCCCACCCTGATGATCTTTCAGTGAAGCTTCTGCTTATTTCAGCAAGACCGTGCTTCTCATACCTGTGGAATGAGCTGCTAGGATCAAATTTAAGCGAGACATGTGAAAAATGTAGTCTGATCATTTGATATAATCTTGTTTAAACTGTAATCATTTAAATGATTTCCATTAGGCTGTGTTGGGTTTGTAACATTTTACACCAAATCCCAGGGTGCACTGGGAACATGCAGTACTTATGAATCTTTTCATGGGATTTGTTGACAAGAAAAAATATAAAGTAACACCAGGCTGAACATCTTTTATCACTCCTTGTCAGCGCGAAACAGAGAAAAACTTGATGTCTCGTATGACGAATACACAAACCTCTGTAGTATGAAATGAAATGTGTCACTGTAGAACATCTGCTGCTGCCAGATGAACACGGGTGATTATTGGACGAGTGCAGCAGGGTTTGATGGCATCATGCCAAACAGCTGAGGCGGAAGCAGGAAGTGGTTCTTCATGTATGTTTGTCCCCCCTCCTTCCACACTCATGAGTCGCATATAAGAAAGTTTCAGTCAGTCTGAACGCAAAGCCCCGTCGGCATCGGTGTGTTTGAATGTCCAAGTGATTATCAACTGACTCTAAGGTTTTGTTGTGTGTGTGTGTGTGTGTGTGTGTGTGTGTGTGTGTGTGTGTGTGTGTGTGTGTGTGTGTGTGGTGTGTGTGTGTGTGTGTGTGTGTGTGTGTGTGTGTGTGTGTGTGTGTGTGTGTGTGTGAGATCACATCGCTGCTGCTATTGGTGTTGCTGCTGCTACTGCTACTGTTGTTGCTACTGCTGCTTCTCATGCTCACCCCAACCCACCCAAAGTCTTTCTATAGCCCCCCCCCCCCTCCACATCAAGCAGAAGGAGAGAAATCTGGCCCTTTGCAGTCAAACCCACAAGTATTGAGACATTCCAGCCTTGTGTTCCAACACTTTGACTTCAGACGAGCAGAGGTGTGTTTACCTCTGCAAAGATTGTCCCAACACTTTTGGCCTTTGACCTACTCCAGCCTCACATCTTCTTCCCTTGTTTTTTTTTTTTTTTTTTTTTCTTCTTCTTTTTTGTTCTTTGCTCGTTCTTTCTGTGCAGTCATAGCTTGTAAATGGAGGATACAAAGATGAATTTTATGTTTTCTACAAGGAGGTTTGCATGTTACTATTATGTGAGTAAATAAGGTGCCTAATGTTCATGTTTGAGCAGACCACACCTCAGTCAGACTGCTGCTGGGAATCCGCGAGGGTGGCTTCATCGCTGCCTGTCTGGCAGAATAGAGAAGCAGAGTGCGAGGACGGCCAAATACGATCCTTTCTGTCTATTTTTTTTTTTTTTTTTTTTTTTTTTTTCCTCTCTAAAGTCTTGGACGGATGAGCCTGCCCCGACATTTAGGATTCTGGGGCGTTCTCAAGCTCTTTTTAATTTAGTGACACCCACCCACCCACCGTCCCTCCCTCCCAATGAGCAACAGTGTGCCTGTTTCCAAACTTGCTGCTCCACCTTGAACTTTTTTTTCTTTTTGAGTGCGGCAGTTGCTCACCGGCCATTGTGCCAGACAGGACCGGTCGCTCCTAGAGAAGCCACTGAAGCCATTCCAAGCAGTAATGTGACCCGCGTGTGGAGCAGACATAGGAAACCCACTTGCACTCAAAAAGCTCCCACCTTTGTTGTGCCTCACTTCCAACGGTGCTTTTTTCAGTAGTCTGTCTTTCTTTATGTTTGTTTGTAAGGTGCTGTATATAACTTGAATATATTATGCACATATCCTACCCAATGGGTAGAAACCACAAAAAGATGTTGTGAATAATGTAATATAATGTATAGACGATATAAGAATTTTAAGAAGGCAGCATCAAATTTGTAAATGCCTCCAGTTAAAAATGTGCTTTGTCTTTTTTTTCTTTTTTTAAAATAAGAAAACATGGTTTGCAAAGTATGCTTAGAAAATGGTTGCAACACAAATACAAATTACTACTTAATAATAATATTTTGCTATGAATAGTCTGTTATGAGGACGAGAGAACCTCGGGATTAAGGACCCTTGTTGAGAGACGATATTCACGTGTTTATCGGATTCTTCTGTCACAGTGCCAGCCATCATTTAGGCACTGGCTGATGATTTTTCTTTTGACCAACTAACAAATGTATAGCTCTATTATACAGATCTTTTAAGAAAACATATATCTCACACAGACACACACACACACACACACACGAGAGCTGTCAGCACTTCTCCGTGAACTAGGAGAATGTGCTCCTCTGTACGTCTGATTTTTAGTTTTTGTAATTCTGCCAAAGTGTAAAAACCCGCTGAGCACACTGGGCTCTGCTTGTTGGTCCGGCTGGATGTTTAGGCATTACAGCTCTAGTTTTTAATTGCATGGTTGTCAAAGAGGAAAACCATCAATGGAGGGGAAAAAGGGAAAAAAAAAAATCCATTTAGTGGTTCAGTTTGGAAAGTTGCACCAGCATGGCACGAGTGAGGGGAAAAAGCTGTTCAAACTGTCACTTTTTTTTGTTTTTTGTTTGTTTCCTCTATTTTTCACGATCATTTTCTACATTATAATGTTATATGTGGCACAGTATATTAAAACAAAAGTCATGTTTAATCTGCAGTCATTTATTTACAGTATGTACTGAAAAGAACTCCACTGTACAATAACCGCAGAGCATGTTCATTCTTATCTATAGACGATGTACATAGCAACGCGCCATGTTCTCTTCGAAGCACCAAATAAGTGGCAGTTGTGTAGTTTTTATTTGGAAATGGTCTCTATTGTAACTTTGGCTGGAGTGCCGCTCGGCTCTCCTCTTCCTTTAATTTCATTTAAAAGTTTTTCTTTCTCTTTTTCGTTTCCTGCACTAGCTTGAAGAATTAACTGGGGCTCAGACTGATCTTTCATTTGATTTCTCTCTTCGCAGTGCTCTCTCGCTCTCTCTCTCTCTCTCTCTCTCTCTCTCTCTCAGAAATGTGTACTCGACTGCTGACAAGACCACAAGTAGCTCTTTTTACTGTTCCTGATTTTACTGACGACGATATCGTGTCAACAGTTTGGTATTCTCTGTCTTGACAGCTAACATAGGACTGCTTCCATCATGGGTTTTGTAACATCGTTTAGCTTTCTTTACAAAAATGATTCTCCCCCTCCCCCCTCTGTGCTCAAATCTAGATATATATGGCTGTATTCAGTAACCATACAATGTGTGTGATTTTTTTTTATATATATATATATATATATATGTATTAAAATCACACACATACACACAAACACAGAGGTAAAATTGTTGTGTATTTTTGCCTCTTTTTATTTAAGCAATTGTGATGTAATAGGTTTTAGGCCTAAGGTCTGTTATTGCAATACTTTTACAGAAAAGAAGAAAAAAAAATCAAAAAATGTTGCTCTAAGTGCTGTTGTAGTCAAAGATTTTATGCTTGTACTTATGCTGTAGTCAAACTGCAGCGTAATGAATAAAACTTTAAAAGTGATTACTCTGTTGTTCTGCCTGTTTGTTCCTGTAGTCTTCTATAGATAATTAGGTTTTGTAATGTGATTACTGTGAAGTCGGTGTGGGCAGCCCTGCCGCTCAGCTCTTTATCTGTCCTCGCTGAAGCGACCAAATAACATGCGAGCAGGATTTAAGGTGGGTCAGCAGCTTCACGGCCTTATTAACCTGCTTTTCTGTGTTGCTTGGCGATGCAGGGCGAAGCCCGCCGCGCATACATGCAAAACAAAGAGTAGGTTAATTGGCTGCTATGATACAATTAAGGCAAATGCGGTTCACATCACACATTTCAGGACCGTGTTTTATATTTGAGTTAATCTGGAGTCTGTAAAGCATGTAAACTACAGGCACCAGTGAGTCTTGAGAAAGAAGTAGTTTCAAGATTTCGTCAAGCTCTCAATTAAGTTTTAAACCACACATATATACCTTTTTTCAGTATCACTGATTTGGGCCACTACTATTCACGGAGACTTTACATCCTTTCATCAAAACAACCTCAAGTTCAACACTGCTCATGCTCGGGACCTCAGCTGTGTGTCTGTGTATCTCTAAGGCAAACCACATGATTGATTGTCAGTACTCAGTGGTCAGCAACCTTTACCATTAAAACTGAAATCTTTGGGCAGTTTTTGTCTGAAAAAATCCGTATGAAGCCCCAAGACTATCCAACCAGTCTTAGGCTTAAAGCCCGAACTATTTGCTAAAGCATATAGTTAGGGCTGGATCAGGTGACCCTGAATACTCCCCTAGTTATG